>NW_006921685.1:7074267-7135288 GCF_000298275.1 Orycteropus afer afer | reverse complement strand
GGAAAAAAATATTTGATTATGACATATCTGACAAGGGACTTAACTCTAAAATTTATAGAAAACTTCAACACCTCAACACCAAAAAGACAACCAATGCAATTCAAAAATGGGCAAAGGACATGAACAGACACTTCACTAAAGAAGATATACATACAGGTGGGCTAATAAACACATGAGGAAATTCTCAAAATCATTAGCCATTGGAGAGATGCAAATCAAAATAACAATGAGATATCATCTCACCCCAACTACAATAGCAAAGTTCAACAAGACAGAAAGTAACAAATGCTGGCAAGGGTGTGGAGAGTTTGAAACTATCATATACTGTTGGTGGGACTGTAAAATGGTACAGCCCCTGTGGAAAACAGTACAGCATTTCCTTAAATAATTGAAAATAGAAATACCATTTAATCCAGAAATTCCAATGCTAGGAATATATCCTAAAAAAAGTGAGATCCAGGACATGAATAAACATGTATACCCATGTTCATCATAGCACAATTTAGCAAAGAGATAGAAACAGCCTAAGTGCCCATCAACATTAAATGGAAAACCAAAGTATATGGTTCATTCACACAATGCAATACTACACAACATTAAAGAATAATGAAGAATCTACTAATCATATTATAATGTGGATGAATTTTGAGGACATTATGCTGAGTGAAATAAGTCAGTCACAGAAGGACAAATATTGGATGAGTCCATTACTGTAAAAAGTCAAGGAAAGATTTACGCAGGTAAAGAAAGTTACTTTGCTGGTTACCAGGGCTGGGAGGGAAGGAGAGGAAAAAATTCTGACTAGTTAAGAGTCCTGTGTTGATTTGGGTGAAGGGAATGGCAATATAACAAAAGTATATGACCTGCACAATGACAATAGGGAAAAACAGGGCACCAAAATATATGCAAAGGATATAGACAACAGAGAAAAATACCATTATAATCACAATACTGTATTACCAGTGGAAGTAAACACTAGGCTATGGGTGAATGCATAAACATGTGAGAAGATGTGAGGTGGGTAGGTAAACAGGAATGTACCCAAGACCAAGGATAGATTTGGCTTTAGATGGTCTTACATATGTCTTACATATCTTGTGCTACAAAAATCTATATACAGTACAGAAGTAACAGAGGACAAGGTTGGAGTAGCTTCTCAGTGACAACCAAACACCTTGAGGGAGAGAGTCACTGGGCCTGTGGGCTTGGGACTATAATCTTGGGAGACATCATGCTCAATTGGCACAATACAGTACATAAAATCTTGTTCTACATTCTACTCTGTGAATAGCGACTTGGGTCTTAAAAGCTATTAAGTGGCCATCTAAGATGCAGCTATTGTTCTCCCTTCCTCTAGAGAAAAGAAGAATGAAGAAAAGTGAAGTCATTTGGAAACAGTAAGTCCAAGGATATGATGGACTATGGGGACCTTAGCCTTCATGACCAGAAGAACTAGATGGTGCCTGGCTACCAATGCCAACCACTCAGAAAGTGATCAAAATTGGAGATCCTGAATAGAGCGTGAGGAAAAATGTGGAACAAAATTAAAAAGCATAAAATGACCAGAATTACTGGTTGGATAAAGACTGGTGGAACCCCTGAGACTATGGTCCTAGTTTATCCTTTGGGCCCAAAACTGGACTCCTATCTCTCGACTAGCTTTCAGCCAAGCAACAGAAAAGTCTACAAGCAGAACACCAACCTCAGGGAGATGCACCTCCTTGATCAATCAACATGAGACTTCAGAAGAGCAGCACTGAGACAGAGGGAAAGCTGTTCAGACAGGAATGCATAAGTTAGAAGGGCACAGGGGAGGGAGAGTCACAGGGAAGGGATAGGAGGAGAGCTTTTTATGGCTGGGGATTGTAACCGGGGCTGTGAAACCAAATGTGCATCAAGTACTGTGAATAAAAACAGTCTGCTTTGTAAATTTGTACCCATATCCCAATAAAAAAGTTTTTTTTTTTTTTTTAAATGTTTTTAAGCAGAGAGTGACACACTCCTTCAATGTAGGCCCCATCTTATGTAATACCACACAGTGCTTTGTCAGCTGTGTGTGTTCTCAGATTTAAAAACCATAAGGATGTGTGTGAATGTAAGAATAATTCCAGTATCACTATGGAAGTAGATTGCCCAGTCTTCCTTCCAAGGAGTGGCTTGCAGTTCAAACCCACCCGCCATCCTTCTGGTTAGCAGTCAAATGCCTTAGGCACTATGCCACCAGAGCTCCCAGCATTAACTGGTAGAGGTTTGCTATTCTCTGGAATGAAGAGGAGAAAGGAAAAAAACCACCACCATGAAATTTTACTTGTATTCTCCTATGAAAACTATTTAAAGTAGAATAATTTCTAAATTATGCTAACCAGACGGCTGGCGGTTCAAACCCACCAGCCACTCCTCGGAAGGAAGGTTGGGCAATCCTACTTCCGTAGCGATAATGCCTCGGAAACCCAAGGAGGGGTCGCTATGAGTCGGGGCCGACTCGACGGCACATAACAACAACAACAACAACAACAACAATTTCAAATTAAGTTATATTCCAATAAAAACAAAAACATCCTAGTGTTCTATTTTACTATTTCACCTTGAACTTCTCTAAACAGTTAAAAATATGTTGCCTCACTGATTTTACTTGCTCCATTTCCCCCAGACTACTTTTTGTTTCTCCTATTTTCCTATTCACACAGAGGCAGTAGAAGAGGGTGTGGAAAGGGACTAATATTTATTAAGGACCTGTTCTGTCCCTGGTGTTCAGATACATTATTTCTTTCTCATAAGATGAAGAGACAGGATTTTTGTCTGCATTATTCCTATGAGAAATTTAAGTCTCAGAGACATTAAGTACCTGCCCAAGATCACTCAGTTAGTAGGGAAGGAAGCCAGGAATTGAACCAACATCTCTAGGATAATAAAACCAAGGCATTTCTACTGCATCAAGTAAACACATTTCCCTACTATCCAGGAAACTCTGACATGGCTCTAAATTTACTATTCCTTTGATTTAAATACTTTTTTCCCTTATTCTTTCTACATGGATGTATTAAATATGGGAGTTTACATCAAGAAGGCACAGCTAAACTGAAGACAGTATATACAGCCTATAGCATGGTTTAGACCAAGAAGGCATAGATGATATGCATGTTGTTGTTGTTGTTATGTGCCATGAAGTCAGATCTGAGTCATAGCAACCTCTCCTTGGGTTTCCAAGGCAGTATCACTAGGGATGTAGATTGCCCCATCTTCCTTCCGAGGAGTGGCTGGTGGGTTTGAACTGCTAGCCTTCAGGTTAGCAGTCAAGTGCCTTAGGCACTAAGCCACCAGAACTCCCGATGATAAGCACAGGAACATATAATAACTAACATAACATTAGGGAGTGGAGAATCTTCTAATAAGCCTTTTGTTTTATTATTATCATTATTATTTTAATAAAACTTGCATAACAGCCTCAACAATGGATCAACCATATTGAAGACCATGGAGACACAGCAGAACCAGGCAATATTTCATTCTGCTATACATTAGGTCGCCATGAGTTGGAACCAGCATGTTTTATTTTATTATAACCCTATTTCATTTACACAATTTTAATACTTTGGATTCTAACAACAGTATTTGTAAAGAGGTAAATATGTTTGATTCTTACTCATGGTGACCTCACATGTGCAGTGTAGAAATGCACTCTACCAAATTGTCAAGGCTGTGCTCTTTCAGGAGCAGATCTCTAGGTCTAACTTCCAAGACACCTCTGGGTAGATTTTAACCACCAACCTTAGTAACCCAGCACTTAACTATCTGCATCACCCAGGGACTTTAATAATGTATACCCATTGTTGTCAAGTAAATTTTGACTCACAGTGACCCTACAGAACAGAGCACGACTACCCCATAAGGTTTCCAAGGCTGTAAATCTTTACACAAGCAGACTGCCACATCTTTCTCCTATGCAGCAGCTGGTAGGTTCCAACCACTGATTTTTTGGTTAGCAGTCAAACACTTAACCACTGTGCTAACAAGGCTCCTTATATAACATGTATAACCACCAAACCCACTGCCACTGAGTCTATTCCAACTCATAGTGGCCCTATGGGACAAAAAAGAACTGCCTCATAGAGTTTCAAAGGCTGTAAATCTTTAAAGAAGCAGACTACCTCATCTTTCTCCTGCAAAGCAGCTGGCAGCTTCAAACCACCGACCTTTTGGTTAACAGCTGAATGCCTTAGTCACTGTGCCACCAGAGCTCCTATAACATGTATGTTGTTGTTATTATGTGCTGTTGAGTCAGACCCAACTCACAGCAACCCCACCTTGGGTTTCTGAGGTTTCTCACTACAGAAGTAGATTGCCCATCTTTCTTCCGAGGAGTGGCTGGTGGGTTTGAACTGCCAGCCCTCTGGTTAGCAGTCCAGTGCCTTAGGCATTATCTATAGCTTTGATAAATTCAATGACAAATCCCATTCAATGATAAATGTGTCACATTTTTTATCTTATTTATCCCTAATTTCACACTATATCATGTTATACAAAATGAAGTAGCTCATGTCCAAAATCAAAATGTTGGATGCTCTATGATTTGAAACATGCTATGATTGAGAATACTTAGTAACACCATGTCCTGCAACAGAACAACTTTCTGTGGTGACAGTTGGTTTTTCCAATGTGTCTTTGTGACATACCGCATTTTGTTTTAATTAAAGCAAAAGAAAGATTGCATGTTTAACTATGTCAATCTGCCAGTTAACTGTGTTCAATGAACTCTCATTATGAGAAAAATGTGTTAATGGGATTTAAATGAAAGAAAGAGCAAACTATATTTGAAATGTTAGCATTTACATGATTGTCCTAACTGGGGAGAAAAAAAGTTTAAATGTATAAAATGGGCAACAATGTGCATTTCAAGGAACTAGTTAACACTTGGTCAGTCAGTGGTTATGGTAAGAAATATTAATTTTTATAGAGTTGCCTGAACGAAAAGATGAAACAACATTTTAAGAAATCACTTTTCTCTCAGTTATCACTTTTCTCTCAGTAATGCTCACAGTCATAGTCATTTTCACAGCCTTAAAAAAAGTCCTGGAAGAAAGGATAATTAGAAGGTGATTCTCCCCAATTAATCATCATCTTCATTAACACCAACAACCAACTTACAAGACTCCTGCTTCTCCCGCCTCTCCTGTGCCTCCTTGTAGGGAAGAGAAGGTATGCACATTAAGAAAACGATAGCAAACAAATGAAGTTAAGTGAAAAATGAGTAATGCAAAACAGTAAGTTGTAGGTAGTGTGGAATTTCAGATACAGAAGCAATGAACATGAGCAAGAATGTTCAAGAATGAATATAAGGAAAAAGCAGCACTTGACTTAGGTCTTGAAGAAAAGGCAGACTTAGAAAAGTAGGGAGGAAAGTAAGTGTTTGGGATACATGGAAATGTACACGGAAGGACAATACTTATGGAAGGACAATCAGACACATTCCATTATAATGCTGGTAGAACAGTGCTGGTAGAGTAGTATAGAAGTTAAAGAGTATGAAACCCCAATTAGACAAATTAGCAATGGAATGAAATCTAAAATGACTGACCTACATCCCACCCAACCTTACCATAAAACAAAATTTATAGAGAAAAGTAATAAAACATCCAAATAATGAAAATAAAACAATAATTAAGATTTGTATAATTATTAAAAATTATTACAAATAAGGGAAGGAGGAAGAAATTTATTAAGCATTTTCCTCTTCTCACCCAACCCAATGGAGAAGGTAGTTTGGATGGACTTATAAAACCTGTTTTATGAATCAGAAAAATGAGGTTTAGAAAATTAAGATTGAATATGTTTTTATAAATCTTCAAAGCTATTCCTGTGATTAGCTTAATGAAACAATTCAGTAATAATTGCTTTTGTCTTTTATCAGAAAAAAACATCAGTATTGTTAAAATGTTTACAACCTAGAATTAGTGACCTACAGGTGTCTCTATCTATAGTAAGAGTGAATATTGAACAGCCTGAAAGTCAAGGAACAAGAGGGTGTTTCAGGAAAGCACAAGTGAGGAAGATCTGTACATAAAGCAAGGATCTTCCATGGTCTGTGGACAAGTCTAATAAACAAAAAACACAAACCCATTGCCATCAAGTCAATTCCAACTCATGGCAACCCTATGTTGCAGTTGTTGTCATGTGCCACTGAGTCAGACCCGACTCATAGTGATACCTCCTTGGGTTTCTGAGGCAATATCACTAAGGAAGTGGATTGTCCAACCTTCCTTCCAAGGATTGGCTGGTGGGTTTGAACCTCCATCCTTCTGGTTAGCAGTCAAGTGCCTTAGGCACTACACTACGAGAGCAACCCTACAGGGCAGAATCAATTGCCCCTATAGGATTTGGATGATTGTAAATCTTTATGGAAGCAGACTGCCTCATCTCTCTCCCATGGAGTGGCTGATGGGTTTGAATGATTGATGTTTTGGTTAGCAGCCAAATGCTTTAACCACTGAACTACCAGAGCTCCAATAGACAAGTCAACTAATTTAAATTTGCTAATACTAAAAGTGAGGAGCTCTGGTAGCATAGTGCCTAAGGCACTTGACTGCTAACCAGAAGGCTGGAGGTTCAAACCCACCAATCACTCCTCGGAAGGAAGATGGGACAATCTACTTCCGTAGTGATACTGCCTCGGAAACCCAAGGAGGGGTCGCAATGAGTCGGGTCCGACTCGACAGCACATAACAATAACAATACTAAAAGTAACTCTAATTCTCAAGTTAAGAATTTAACACTGAAATCCTGTTATATTTTTTTGGCTGTATTTCAAAGAATTTTAAAAGTCACATGATTTTCCATTTATTGGAAGAACCAAGTCAGTCAATTGTATTGTTAATGTGCATATTACAAACTACTTTTCCCATTTCTTGCCTTTTTCTCCAAGGAAGAATGTCTTATTACAGCTAAAACTCTTCTTTTGTGTTATTTGTTTTCTCTAAAATGGAAAGATAATTCCGAAGTCCCTCATTTCTCTTTGATTGACTGCTCCGGCCCACACATTTATCTTGCCTTTCACTGAACTCCTGTTGCACTTCACTGTCAGCACCACATACTGTACTTGGTCTCCCCAGCTCAATATAAACTCACAACCTCAGATCATATACTATGCTTTTTTATTGTCAGCCTCATTCTTTCCTCTCACTGACCTCCATCGATCCCACTCAGGGTATGCACCTTAACAGGCACCCAGCAAACAGTTGGTTCAATGAGTTTTTAACCACTGTAGCAATTTTAACCTTAAGAAATTTTAATTTTGTTTAGTAGTAATGCTGGTGATTAGCCTATTAAGCATAATGTGTGTTTCAAATACAAAACGAAGACCAGAAAATTTTTAGTTCAGTGTGGCTTGGAACTTAACATAAACCCTAATACATACAGGCAGAATTCATAATCTTCATTAAGAAGACAGGCTCTAGGGCCAGGATGCAGCTCTACCACCTAGATGTTGTTTAACTTTAGGGAAATTACTTAATCTCTTGGTGCCTCAAATTCACTGATATGTAAAATAGGGTTGATAGCACTAACCCTAAAGCACTGGTGTAAGTAAGTGCCTAATTTAAGTTTAAAAAAAAACCCACTGCCATTGAGTTGATTCAGACTCATGGCAACCCCCACTGGGTTTCTGAGGTGGTAAATATTTACAGAAGTAGACTGCCCATTTTCCTTCTTCTAAGTATCAGGGGGGTTTGAACCAGCAACCTTCAGGTTAGTAGGCAAATGCCTTAGGTACTGCACCACCAGAGCACTTTTCAATCTAAGTTAGTTAATGTTTATTATTAATTTTTCTTTATATAGGAAAATATATGTAGGACTCAATACTATCAGGTACAGCCATGAAATGATCACCAGGGCAACTAATTTTGAAGCTCAAAGCTATAACAATGAATGCTTCTGCAATGACTCAATGACTGTCTAGCCTCTAGTATATATATATATATATATATATATATATATATATATACACACACACACACACACATATATGTATACATATATATATGTGTATATATATATATGTATACATATGGAAACTCTGGTAGCATAGTGCCTAAGGCACTTGACTGCTAACCAGGAAGCTGGCAGTTCAAACCCACCAGCCACTCCTCGGAAGGAAGGTTGGGCAATCCTACTTCCGTAGTGATAACTGCCTCGGAAACCCAAGGAGGGGTCGCTAGGAGTTGGGGCCGACTCGATGGCAAATAACAACGACAACATGTATATATATATACATATATATATATATATACACACACACACACAGAAAGAGAACATTGACAAGCAAGAGAGTCAGTTTGGTATTACTAACAACAGGCTCTCACATGACAGAAAAAAAAAAAAGAAAAAGTACTGCTGCCCTTCTAACTTGGAAGCAGAGGAAAAGGAAGTATGGTTGTTTTCATTACACTTCAGTTCTAAGGAGGGAAACCAGGCTACTGGTGGTACCACATGGAGAAATCAGGAAGCTCTGCTGGTGATTGATAAGGTCATGAGATTCTGCTGAGGCAAATAAATCATCTAGCCACTGGATCAATCAGACAAGTGAGCTGGAAACAGTGGGAAGCCCTTTTCTTCCTGAAGAAAAGCAAGAAAAACTTCCTTTCATGACAAGGCCTCTTCATAAATCTACCATGCAGAGATTCCCTGTTGAGAGGGAAATTGGGGAACAACAGAATCTGCAAATACTCCCCAACACATAAAGAATGGTTTGCCTATCTTTTTATTAGCTGTCCCAGATGACAACATTCCTCCAAAGCTCCTAACAAAGCATTTTCAGATAATGTTTTAAACTTTTTTTTTTTTTTTTTTTTTACTAACTTTACAATGTGGACAAAAGTTCACTTAAAATTCTCTGGGGGGTGGAGGCAGAGGGAAGAAGGAAGAGAACGATACACAGCCAAGCTGCAAATGTGTTGAATAGTGCTTCAAAGAGAACACTTGTCCAACTCTTCTTGCAATTTTCCATTTTGTTCCAAATGCTGACCACCAAGAAGAGCTCTTGAGATGAAGCCATGTTCGGTTGCCAAGGAACTTCCAAGAAAGCTAGAAGGATTTCTCTCAGAGCTGGGAACAGGAAAACCTCTAGCAGAAGCAGTAAGAAACATACAGGTGCCAAGTACACTGCCACTCTAGTCTTCACATCCTGACCTCAGGATATGGTCAGATTTTCCAGTGAGGATATCCAACTAGACCAGGAGAACAAACCCCGTTTTAGACTCGAAATGTTAAGTTTCTGAAGAAAGTCACCAAAACGAACTGAGTGACAGATGTTAGTGATCGAGGTTCTTTTCATTTTAACTGAGTCACTAGGCTTTTAGTGGAGTGAATCACAAAGGAGAAACTCATATTTGACTGGCAGTCTCCTAGCAGTGTGGGAGGATCTGTTAAAGCATTTAAAAAATCTAGGACACAAATTGGTATAATCTCTTTGGAAGGTAACTGGCAATATTCTGTGACCCAGCAATTACACTTAGTAAAAATTTCTCCTCCAGAAATGCTCACAAAAAGATGTTCATGTACACTATATATAAACACTCACATATAGTTTGTTGTTGAGTGTCATGGAGTAGACTCTGACTTACACTGACCCCATATAACAGAGAACACTGTCCTATGAAGCTGTATTGGATGGGGTCTTTACAGAAGCAGATCACCAGATCTTTCTCTGGAGGAGCCACTGGGTGACTTCAAACCATCAACTTTTTGGTTAGCAGTCAAGTGCTTAAGCATTGCACCACCATAAAATCCATTACTATCGAGGTGATTCAGACTCACAGTGACCCTACAGGATGGAGTAGAACTTCCCTGTAGGGTTTCCAAGGCTGAAAATCTTTACGAAAGCAGACTGTCACAATTTCCTCTCACGGAGCTGCTGGTATGTTCCTATCACTTACCTTTTGGTTAGCAGCCAAGCTCTTTAACCACTGTACAACCAGGGCTCCTGTACATATCACCATACCACCCACTGCCATAGAGCTGATTCCAACTCATAGCGACCCTACAGGATGGAGTAGAACTGCCTCATAGGGCTTCTAAGGATGTAATCTTTACTGAAAGGAACCCTGAATCACACAGTGGTTAAGACCTGGGCTGCTAACTGAAAGGTCAGTGCTTCAAAACTCACCAGCCATTCTTTGAGAGAAAGATGTGGCAGTCTGTTTCCATAAAGACTACTGCCTTGGAAACTCTATAGGGATGTCCTCCTTTATCCTATAGGATCACTGTGAGTTGAAATCTACTGGAGAGTGGTGTGTTTTTGTTTCTTAATCCTAACTGAAGATTAAACATTTATGCATAAAAAAGCCTAGAAGATGTTACACCAAACTGCAAACAGTGGTTATTTTGAAAGGTTAGATTTCAAGAACTTTCCCATTCTATTTTATTCATTTTTGCTTTGTTTGAATTTTTACAACAATTTTGTAAAATTTTGAATCAGAAAAAAAATTTTTAAAAATTATAAATAATAGCATTTTACTATAGCAGGTAACAAATGATTCCATGTATATATTTATAACTATTATAAAGATTTTGTTTTGTTGTTTACCATAAAATACTGGCTGCTTTCTGATTTTGTAATTTGCTACTTCCAAAACAGAACAAAATTTTAAGCAGGTCTTGGTTAGAGGGAGGTAACCTGTGACATGAGAGTGGACTTATATAAAAAAATAATTGTTGGTGGCATTCTATTATTCTTTGTAATATATTCTAAGTATATTTGTTTGTTTGTTTGTTTTTGGATCATAGGCAGAAGATTACATGTTGAAAAGAGAAAAAAAGGTGACATTAAATATAAAAGATGGCAGTTTATTATTTAAGATACGTAATAGCTGCAGTTGCCTTTGTTAAACTTTGAATATAGGAACACCTCTTTGGTGCTCCAAGAGTTCAACCCTTTCACAGCTACAGGTAAGAAAGTGGCATAGGACTTCATCAGGGAGCTTGGCCCTATTCCCACACACCCTAGTGCTCCTTTCTGAAGCAAAAAGACTACGATGTTTGTTGCTGTTGCTGTTCCTCAGAAAGGCCCTAGTGAAGGTTCCATGAGTCAGGTGTTTTACCCTGGTGACATGCCTAATGGAAGTCAACTGTAATACCAACAAGTGGGTGGAAGGTACAAGTACAATCACTCAAAAGTCCCATCTCAACTGTTCTCAGTGGCCTTTCTCCACTTCTACTGCATTAAATGAGACAATTCTTAAATGAAAGATATTTTAACTAGGAAATTTCTTTCTTACAATAATTCTAGGGAATAAAAGAATTCCCTTTGATCTGCCACAGACAGAGGGCACTAGTGCCAGATTTTGTCCCCCATGCAGAGGCAACCACTGTCACTGCAGATCAGTTGTACCTGTTCTAGAACTTCATTAAAAAATTAATTCATAATTATGTTCTCTTTTGTGTCTGACTTATTTTGTTCAGAATAGTGTTTTGAGATACATGAAACCATGTAGACTGTTAGTAGTTCTTTTTTCCTTCTTATGGCTGAATATATTCCATCTATGAATATTGCTATAAATTTGTTTATATATAAATTCTATTTATTTTGTATTTACATTTAATTTATCTTCCAATTAAAAAAAAAAAAAAAACTCCCTTTGCTGATAGGAAGAAGATCTTGACATCTATTGCAAATTGCAAAAAGGGCATGGAGGCAGCATCTTCTGACTTCCTCCGATCTCAAAAGGGGGAAACAGAGTCACCATCAATAGATCAAGGCTTATTCCTATGAGGCCAGACATACTACCACCCTCCAACCTTTTTACTAAATATGATACCAGCTTTCCCTTACATGGCACTCACTAGCTCTCTGCTGGGTTCAGTAACTGGTTGCAATGGCCACACAGAACTCACGAACAATACTCATGATTATGAGGTTTATTAGGGAAGTAATAAGTTACAGCTCAAGTTCAGGAACATGATCAGGATACAATTCTTCGATCAGGATAATCTCCCCTCTGCTATGCCCTCAGGCATGCCTCTCTGCCCCTTGGTCTCTCGGCCTGGCCTCTGCCCTACTCTGGCAAGTGGTACAAAGCTCTTTTAGCTCTGCCAATAGATACACCTATGTGCATTCCACTCAGCCAGCAAGCCTCCTGTCCTAGGGCACACAGCTTTCTCACTCTATGTGCTGGAAAGCCTGCTCTCTGTCTCCTGCCTCTTGACTCCATTTCCACCTTCTCTCACCTGGGCATCTCACTCTCAGCCAGGGTGTTTCTCAGCCAAGGATGTCCAGTGCAGGGATCTCAGGACCACAGACACACTCCATTTCACCTCCAGTTCTTCTCTCTTGATGGCAGTAAGATCCCCCTTTCTGCCTCTAACTGAACCAAACCAAACCCACTGCCTTCGAGTAGATTCCAACTCATAGCATTCCCTTTGGGTTTCCAAGGCAGTAAATCTTCACAAAAGTAGATTGCCCAGTCTTTCTTCCATGGAGTGGCTAGTGCGTTTGAACCGCAAACCTTCTGGTTAGCAGTTAAATGCCTTAGGCACGACTCCACCAGAGCTCCTTAAGCCTGGCAGAGTGACAAAACTAACCAATCCCAACACCAGAGTTCTACACATCTTACTTGCATGGTCCCACCCAGTAATCCGTTGGGAGTAACAAAGATGATGGCTAGAAAAGCCATACCAAGTAATTCACTGCACCACACAAATACATTAAGAAAGTGTCTGTTGGGTCTACTAAGCTCTCAGTGTAATGCACTGAGATGTTCATACTATGGGTAATTATATGAAGAACATCAAATGGTTCAGACCATTAGCAAATTCCTCTCTCCTACACTGGCTGGACCAGGTAAGACATGGTGGGGAACAGCACCCAGGTGGCAGGGAGCAGCGGCAGAGAGAGCCCAGAGGCCAGAACAGGTAAGTGGGTCAGGGAAAGCCCCAGGCAGCAGAAAGCAGTGGCAGAGGAGGTGGGAAGTGAACGGAGCGGTTGAAAGAGCTAAGGGAGATGAACTTATCTTTCGGTTTGTCATACTGTGGTGGCTTGCATGTTGCTGTGAGGCTGGAGGCTGTGCCAGCAGGGGTGCCCATGATGGACTGGTTTTGGTGGAGCTTCCAGACAGAGACAGACTCAGAAGAAGGAAGAGGACATTCACTTCTCAAAGAATTGGCCAGGTGAAAACCTTATGTATATTAGTGAAACACTGCCTGATATATTACTAGAAAGTTTTTTGAATAGCCCTTGAAACATTGTCTGATACAGTGCCAGACGGTGAGCCCTTCAGGTTGGAAGGCTCTCAAAACACAACTGCGAAAGAGCTGTCTCATTAGAGTAGAGCCTACCTTAATGACATGATTCAAGTGGAGCCTTTGGGGCCTCCATTTGCTGAAGTGGCACAACTAAATACAAGAAGAAACAGCTGCAAACATCCATTGATGATCAGAACATAGAATGTACAAAGTATGACTCCAGGAAAACAGGAAGTTGTCAAAAATGAAATGGAACGCATAAAGGTTCATATCCCAGGCATTAGTGAGCTGAAATGGATCAGTTTTGGCCATTTTGAACCAGAAAATCATATGATCTACTATGCCAGAAATGACAAATTGAAGAGGAATGGTGTGGCGTTCATCATCACAAAGAATGTTTCAAGATCTATCCTGAAGTACAATGCTGTCAGTGATAGAATAATATCGATACACAAGGAAAACCAGTTAATACAACTACTATTCAAATTTACAAACCAACCGTCAAAGCCAAAGATGAGGAAATTGAAGATATTTACCAACTTCTGCAGCCTGAAATTGACCAAACGTGCAATCAAGATGTGCTGATTATCACTGGTGACCGCAATGCAAAAGTTAGAAACAAAGAAGAATCACTGGTAGTTGGAAAATTTGGCCTTGGACATAGAGATAATGCTGGAGATCACACGATAGAATTTTGCAAGACCAAAGGCTTATTCATTGCAAATACCTTTTTTCAACAACACAAACGGCAGCTATACACATGGACTTCACCAGAGAGAGTACACAGGAATCGGATGACTACATCTGTGGCACAAGGCAATGGAGAAGCTCACAATCTTCAGCCAAAACCAGGCCAAGAGCTGATTGTGGAACAGACCATCAACTGCTCATATGCAAGTTCAACTTGAAGTTGAAAACAATTAAAACATGTCCACAAGAGCCAAAATATGATCTTGATTATATCCATCCTGAATTTAGAGACCAACTAAAGAATAGATTTGATGCATTAACACCAATGACCAAAAACCAGAGGAACTGTGGGATGACATCAAGAACATCATCAATGAAGAAAGCAACAGGTCATTAAAAAGACAGGAAAGGAAGAAAAGACCAAAATGGATGTCAGAAGAGACTCTGAAACTTGCCCTTGAATGGAGAGTAGCTAAAGAAAATGGAAGAATGACAAGATAAAAGAGCTGAACAGAAGATTTCAAAGAGAAGCTCGAGAAGACAAAGTCAATTATTATAATAAAATGTGCAAAGACATGGAGTTGGAAACTCAAAAGAAGAACACGCTCAGCATTTCTCAAGCTGAAAGACTGAAGAGGAAATTTAAGCCTCGAGTTGCAATACTGAAAGATTCTATGGACAATATATTGAATGATGCAGGAAACATCAAAAGAAGAGGGAAGGAATACCCAGAGTCACTGTACCGAAAAGAATTGATTGATGTTCATCCATTTCAGGAGGTGGCATATGATGAAGAACCAATGGTATTGAAGGAAGAAATTGAAGCAGCACTGAGGGAATTGGTGAAAAACAAGGCTCCAGGAATTGATGGGTTACTCATTGAGATGTTTCAACAAATGGATGCCTCACTGGAGGCACCTTACTCAGCTATGCCAAGAGATTTGGAAGACAACTACCTGGCCAACTGACTGGAAAAGATTCATACTTGTACCCATTCCAAATAACAGTGATTCCACAGAATGTGGAAATTATCCAACAATATCATTAATATCACATGCAAGTAAAATCTTACTGAAGATAATTCAAAAACAGTGCCAGCAATATATTGACAGAGAATTTCCAGAAACGAAAGCTGGATGTACAAGAGGATGTGAAATGAGGATGTCATTGCTGATGTCAGATGGATCTTGGTTCAAAGTAAAGAATACCAGAGACATGTTTACTTGTGTTTTATTGGCTATGCAAAGGCTTTAGATTGTGTGGATCATAATAAATTATGGATGACACTAAGAAGAATGGGAATTCCAGAACACTTAATTGTGCTCATGAGGAACTTGTATATGGATCAGGAGGCTGTCATTTGAACAGAACAAGGCGACACTGCATGGTCTAAAATCAAGAAGGGAGTGTGTCAGGGTTGTATCCCTTCACCATACTTATTCAATCTGTATGCTGAGCAAATAATCTGAGAAGCTGGACTATATGAAGAAGAACATGGCATCAGGATTGGAAGAAGACTCATTAACATCCTATGTTATGCAGACAACACAACTTTGCTCACTGAAAGTGAGGATGACTTGAAACGCTGATGAAGAGTGAAGACTACAGTCTGCAGTATGGATTACACCTCAATATAATGAAAACAAAAATCCTCAGAACTGGACCAATAAGCAGCATCATGATAAATGGAGAAAAGATTGAAGTTGTCAAAGGCTGCATATTACTTGGTTCTACAATCAACACCAATGGAAGCAGCAGTCAAGATATCAGATGACGTATAGCACTGGGCAAAGGAGCTGTGAAAGACCTCTTTCAAGTGCTGAAAAGAAAAGATATCTCCTTGAAGACTAAGGTGTACCAGACACAACCCATGGTATTTTCAATCACCTCTTATGTATGTGAGAGCTGGACAACGAAAAAGGAAGACCACAGCAGAGCCGATGCTTCTGAGTTGTGATGTTGACAAAGAATGCTGAAAGTACCATGGACTGTTAAAAGAACTAACAAATCTGTCCTGGAGGAAGTGCAGCTAGAATGCTCCTTGGAAGCGAGAGTGGCCAGATTTTGTCTCACCTACTTTATTCATTTTATCAGAAGGGACCATTCCCTGGAGAAGGTCATCATGCTTGGCAAAGTGGAGGGACAAAGAAAAAGTGGAAGGCCCTCAATGAGATAGATTGACACAGTGGCTGCAATGATGGGCTAAGGTATAGCAAGGATCATGGGCTGGGGCAGAACCGGGCGGTGTTTCATTCTGCTGTACATGAGGTTGCTATGAGTTGGAGACAACTCGATGGCACCTAACAACAATAACAAGAACCATAGAACATCTCCAGAAATATTTTCAGAATATAAATTAGAGTATAAAGCTCTCCAGTTAAAAGTCCTCTAATGGTGTCCACTATGTTAGAATAAAATAGAGAAGTCTTTTACCTGGTTCCCTCACCTAACCTACTGCTACACGCTTGCGACCTTTGCTCCAATCATTGTAGCCTTTTTTTCCCCGTTTCTTAAATGCTCTATTCTCATTTCTCCCTTTAAGCCTTTACTCTTACTTTTTGCTCAGTCAAGAAATCTCTTCCCTCAGATCTTCTCCTGTATGGCTAATCTTTCCACCTACAATAGCTTTCCTGTACTTCTCCAGCTTTATTTTCGAGATAACACTTATCATTACATGAAATTACACTATTCATTTGTATACTTGTTTTTTTTTGTTGTTGTTGATATTCTCTCTCTCTCCAAAAAGCATGGAAACTCCATCAGTCCAAAGATTTATCTGTTCTAGTCACCTCTAGAAGCTTACCATCAAGAATGCTGTCTAGCGTAGAATAAACTTCTGAATAAATGAATGAATGATGAAGGAATTCAAACCACAGCAACAGACAGTTACAGAGTAACTTAGAAGTTCACATTTATTGCAGCTTCACAGTTACTTGAAACCATAGTTGTAAAATTTTACAAAGCCCTCTTTTTCCTTACCTAAAATCACAAGATAGACCTCTGTTTATTTCTGACATAAGTCTATCCAGTTCATTTTAAAGCAGACATAGAACTGATTTTAAATGAATGGTAGTCTTCAGATCCAGATAAATGGCTTTCAATGAAGTACAGTATTATAAAAAAAAAAAAAATTCTACTGTCCCAATTATAACATGCCCAAGTTTTTAAAATCAGTATTGATATCAGTGCTTCTCAAAGACCATTAATAACCCTAGATTATTAAATATGAGGGAGAGGGACAGAAGACATGAACAGACACCTCACCAAAGAGAATGATCAGGTGACCAACGAAGACATGAAGATATGTTCATGATCATTAGCCATTAGAGATATGCAAATCAAAACAACAATACAAAACAAAAAAAAAAAGCACATTGCCCCAGCATTAATAGCAAAGTTCAACATGACAGAAAATAACAAATGCTGGCGAGGATGTGGAGAGATTGGGACTCTCATACACTGCTGGTGGGACTGTAAAAGAGAAAACCACTGCGCAATGTGGTATGGCGATTCCTTAAAAAGTTGGGATCAGAAATACCATTTGATCCAGCAAACCCATTACTAGGTATATATCTTAAAGAAGTGAGAGCCAGGACAAGAACAGATATATGAACATCCATGTTCATCACAGCACTATTTACAATAGCAAAAAGATGGAAACAACCTAGGTTCCCATCAACAAAATGGATAACCAAACTCTGGTACATACACACAATGGAATACTATGCAACACTAAAATCTACAAAACACCGCATAACATGGATGAACTTGGAGGACATTATGCTGAATGAAATAAGTCAATCACAGAAGGACAAATATCATATTAGCTCATTATGGTAAAAAGCAAAGGACAGTTTATAGACAGAATGAAATGTTCTTTGTTAGTTATCAGGAGTAGAAGGAGAGAGGAGGGAACACTGCTAGATAGGTAAAGACAAGTGTTGGTTTGGATGAAGGGAAGGGCAATGTACCAAATGTGAGTGATCAACACAACAGCACTGAGGAAGAGGAAGACATAGAGAGGTACATGGGAGGTACAGACAACAAAGATGAACCCTTTTGCATATACAGTACTGTGTTATCAGTGATGGCAAGCATTGATCTACAGGTGGATAGATGGGTGGATACACTGAACGATCAGATATGTCTAGGCAGGGATAGTGTGTCCATGACCATGTATGGGTTGGCAGGCAATGTTTATACAAGCGTATTTGTATATACTGTAAGAATGTCCAGGTATATAGTATAGCTGACAAGGGACAAGGTTGTGACCTCTTGGCCATAGCCAGCTATCCGGAGGGAGTGAATAGTCAGACCTGTGGGCTCCAGACCATGGTCACAAGGGACATCAAGCTCAATTGGTATAATATACTATACAAAAACATTCTACATCCTACTTTCGTGAGTAGAACTGGGATCTTAAAAGCTTACAAGTGTCCACCTGGATGCAATGATGGGTCTCTCCTCATCCAGAACAAAGAAAAATGAAGGAAACCAAAGATTCATGGGAGCAATTAGTCCACAGGACTGGTAGGCAATGTGATTCTCAGCTTGTATGACCATGGGACCAGAAGAACCACATAGTACCTGGCTATCACTGTCAACTAGTCAGAGGGGGATCGAAGCAGGAGATCCTGGGTAGAGTGGAGAACAATGTGGAACAAAACTCAAAACCATAAAAAAGGACCAGATTTGCTGGTCTGATATAGCCTGTTGAGACACTTGAGACTATGGCCCCTAGTTCCCCTTCAGGTCTGGAATTGAACTCACTACTGCAGCTTCCAGCCAAATAATAGACAGGCATATGGGCTAAACATTTACATCAGGTAGATACACTACTTGGAGCGATCAATCATGGGAAAACAGAAGGGCAAAGGGAGTCAGCTCAGGGGATCAAAGAAAATGGGAGAGAAGGACACAGGGAAGAGGTAACTATGAGGATGAAGAGGGAAGAAAGTTGTTATATTGTGGGGAATTGTAGTCAATGTCATAAGACAAAATGTGTATGAACTGCTGTATGGAAAATGAATTTGCTCTCTAAATTTTCACCCAAATCACAACAAAAATTAAAAAGAAGAAGAAAAAGAATATGAGAGAAAATATGGTGGAAGAAGAAATGTCCTATAGAGATGGGAAAAGTGATGACAAATATCAGTTTTTATTAATTATTTAAATAGCAAACTAATTCCCTTTGAAAGGGGGTCAAAGATAATCATAGCAAAAGCAGTACAAATTCCCATCAAGACATCAGGCTGAAGGAAAGCTGTAGCTGCTGAGACACAGAGAAGCTCATGGAAGTCACCAAAACTGTGCTGACTAATGATGTCAATCTACTGGAACCACCTCCTCACAACATGCCTTTGTTCTCAGATTTTCACAGATGTGGTTCATTTTGGAGCTCTCCTAGCACAGCAGTGTCTCATTAGTCCCTGAAAACATGCTACAGACAAGTATTGTAATATAGATTATATAAGCCTTTCTTAGCCACTACACTTTCCCTAATAGTGGAGTGAGACCACCCAGTACTCAGTGTGAATTAGAGTTTTCGGCTAAGCTGTGAAAAAAGAAAAGGAGGTGCTATTGTACTTTTCAGTTGCTGTGAATATGAAATAGCTATTAATGCTGATGGAAGCTTTATGCAGGTCCTGGGATGGAAATATGCCTTCAAAAAGATGAAAAAAACATCCCAGCTGAACTTAGTTGACTCATTCCTATATTACACATGTGTAAGAAAAGGATTAAGAGTCTTCAATTACAGAATGTTTCCTTCTGTATTTTATTTTAAGGAAGTCATGGTTC
This sequence comes from Orycteropus afer afer, assembly GCF_000298275.1. Lineage (NCBI taxonomy): Eukaryota > Metazoa > Chordata > Mammalia > Tubulidentata > Orycteropodidae > Orycteropus > Orycteropus afer. Next base: position 7,115,569 of record NW_006921685.1, on the reverse strand, counting down.
AGCAATTTCAAACTTGTACATAGCTTAACAATTTCATTATCTTATTCTTTGACAAAATAGTTCAATTCAGATTTTCTACTTCTGCAAAGACCAAGACTTCAAAAATATGAATTAAGGCAGCCAAGTTATTTCAATAGGCAAAAATGGTGCTTTAAAAATAAATAAATAAAAGATTAGAATATACTTTAGAAATTAACCGTAGACCAAATTCCACTAGGAGACTTATGGGACAGATTCTCAGATAATCTAGCTAAATAATGAATATCATGGAAGTCATAGCCAGATAAGATTACAAGGTTATGTGAGTCTTAAGTGCCTCCATGAGAATCTTCAAGGTTTTTCTACATCTACTACATGAGGAATGGTGTGGCATTCATCAATACAAACAATGTCTCAAGATCCGTCCTGAAGTACAATGCTGTCAGTGACAGGATACTATCCATATGCCTACAAGGAAGACCAGTTAATACTACTATTATTCCAATTTATTCACCAACCACCAAAGCCAAAGATGAGGAAATTGAAGATTTTTACTAACTTCTGTAGTCTGAAATTGACCGAACATGCAATCAAGATGTGTTGCTTATCACTGGTGATTGGAATGCAAAAGTTGGAAACAAAGAAGAATCATTGGTAGTTGGAAAATTTGGCCTTAGTCACAGAAATAACGCTGGAGATGGCATGATAGAATTTTGCAAGACCAACGACTTATTCATTGTAAATACCTTTTTTCAACAACACAAATGACTGCTGTACACATGGACTTCACCAGATGGAGTACACAGGATTCAGACTGACTACATCTGTGGTAAGAGGCAGTAGAAAAGCTCAATATCTTCAGCCAAAACAAGACCAGGAGCTGATTGTGGAACAGATGATCAACTGTTCATATGCAAATTCCACTTGAAGTTGAAGACAATTAAAACAAGTCCACTAGAGCCAAAATATGATCTTGAATATATCCCTCCTGAGTTCAGAGACCATCTAAAGAACAGATTTAATGCATTGAACACTAATGATCGAAAACCAGAAGAATTGTGGGATGACGTCAAGAGCATCATCCATGAAGAAAGCAAGAGGTCATTAAAAACATGAGAAAGAAAGAAAAGACCAAAATGGATATCAGAAAAGACTCTGAAACTTGCCCTTGAGTGAAGAGTAGCTAAAGCAAATGGAAGAAAGGACAAGATAAAAGAGCTGAACAGAAGATTTCAAAGAGCAGCTCAAGCAGACAAAGCCAATTACTGTAATGAAATGTGCAAAGACTTGGAGTTAGAAAACCAAAAGGGAAGAACATGCTTGGCATTTCTCAAGCTGAAAGAACTGAGGAAAAAAATTAAGACTCAAGTTGCAAAACTGAAAGATTCTATGGGCAAAATATGGAGTGATGCAGGAAGCATCAAAAGAAGATGGAAAGAATACAGACAGTCACTGGCTAAAAAGAACTGGACAATCTTCATCCATTTTAGGAACTGGCATAGTTCAAGAACCAATGGTATTGAGGGAAGAGGTCAAAGCTGCGCTGAGGGAACTGGTGAGGAACAAGGCTCCAGGAATTAACGGAATACCCATTCAACATACAGATGTCCCACTGGAGGCACTCACTCAGTTATGCCAAGAGATTTGGAAGACAGCTACCTGGCCAACTGACTGGAAGAGATCCATATATGTACCCATTCCAAATAACGGTGATCCCACAGAATGTGGAAATTATAGAACAATATCATTAATATCGCATGCAAGAAAAAAATCTTACTGAAGATAATTCAAAAACGGTTGCAGAAGTATATTGACAGAGAACTTCCAGAGGTACAGGCTAGATTCAGAAGAGGACGTGGAACAAGGGATATCATTGCTGATGTCAGATGGATCTTGGCTCAAAGTAAAGAATACCAGAAAGATGTTTACTTGTGTCTTATTGACTATGCAAAAGCATTTGATTGTGTGGATCATAACAAATTGTGGATAACATTGAGAAGAACGGGAATTTCAGAACACTTAATTGTACTCATGAGGAACATGTACATAGACCAAGAAGCTGTCATTCTAACAGAAAAAGGGAACACTGCATAGTTTAAAATCAAGAAGGGAGTGCATCAGGGTTGTATCCTTTCACCATGCTTATTCAATCTGTATGCTGAGCAAATAATCTAAGAGTCTGGACTATATGAGAAGAATGTGGCATTAGGATTGGAGGAAGAATCATTAACAACCTGTGATACACTGATGACACAACTTTGCTTGCTGAAAGTGAGGATGACTTGAAGTACTTACTGATGAAGATTGAAGAATACAGTCTGCAGTATGGATTACAACTCAATATAAAGAAAACAAAAATCCTCACAACTGGACCTATAAGCAGCATTACGATAAATGGAGAAAAGATTGAAATTGTCAAAGACTTCACATTGCTTGGTTATAAAACTTACACCAATGGAAGAAGCAGCAGGACATCAGGCAACATATAGCACTGGGAAAATCAGCTGCAAAGGACCTCTTTCAAGTGCTGAAGAGCAAAGATGTCTCCTTGAGGACTAAGGTGAGCCTGACACAAGCCATGGTATTTTCAATCGTCTCATATTCATGTGAGAGCTGGACAATGAGTAAGGAGGACTGAAGAAGAGTTGATGCTTTTGAGCTGTAGTGTTGGTGAAGAATGCTGAAAGTACTGTGGACTTCTAAAAGAACTAACAGGTCTGTCCTGGAGGAAGTGTAGCCAGAATGTTCCTTGGAGGCAAGAATGGCCAGACTTCGTCTCACATACTTTGGTCATGTTGTCAGAAGGGACCATTCCCTGGAGCAGGATGTCATGCTTGGTAAGGTGGAGGGTCGATGAAAGAGTGGAAGGCCCTCGACGAGGTGGATTGACACAGTGGTGGTGGTGATGGGCTCAAGTATAGCAAGAATCATGGACCTGGCTCAGGACCAGGCGGTGTTTCATTCTGCTATGCATAGGGTCGCTATGAGTCAGAGATGACTCGATGGCACCTAACAACAACTATTACTACTATATGAACTGCAATCTGCAGATTGCAATTTCAATTAAAATTGGGCATGTAATTTTGAGATGCTATTTTATTATTGATAAACTTGGGGGGGAGAGGGCGCACAGATCAAGCCCTTTTAAAGCCTTTGTATCACTAAGTACAGTACTTCTGTTGTTGCTGTCCAGTGCTGTAGAGACAGCTCCCACTGATAATGACTGTATATATAACAGAACAAAATGTTGCCTGTTGCCCATCCTCACAACTGTTGCAATGTTTGAGCCCCTATTGCAGCCTCTGTGTCAATCCAGTAATATTTCTACAAGAGAGTTAAAGCTAAAAGGTAAAATGATGAGAAAGATGATCTTTCTTACCCTCACAACTGATTGCATAGTCACATGAAAATTATGTAACTAAACCTACTGTCTTTGATAAGCATAGATTGCTCTTGTAAATGTTTTAAAGGACACAAAGGGAATAAGGAGAGATAAATCAATCTAAGGTAATTGGAGATGATAACTGTATAATGGAAAAAAAAAATCCTCCATAGCAACAAAATAGAAGAGATTATTTACGGAGATTTACACATAGATGGGCTCCAGATGAACTTTTTAAATATAATTCTCCCAGGTGTTTTTTTTGCTTAATAAATATAACATCCAAGTTGGAATATTGTTGAAGCATTGAATCACCTAAATTTTGGCTAAGATTTTCTGCTGTTAACTATTTTGGGCTATTTCTCAATAAAGCAGCCGCTACTGAAATCGTAAGTACGTAGGCTGGGCAGAGCTAGGGAGAAAAAGTATAGTCCACAGATTTGTTTCTTCTGCTTTACCAAAACAGAATCATATCTAAAATATGTCCTCAAATTTTGCCCTTATATAGGTGACAGGAATTCTGTTCCCCTTCATAACTCCAAACATTAATGCCATTTCTTATGCTACTGGGAAGTTAAGTAGATCCAGACAGTTGAGAGGTACCATCCCAACTGTTCACATTGTATCCAGGCAGAATAATCAGTCAATCAGAAACTTCTGTCCTGGTCATGGAAGTTTTGGGGGCCAACTTGGACACACAGCATGAATTTGACTTCACTGCCAAGCTAACTTCCAGGATGCTGGCTAATTAATCATAAAAGGTTTTTCAAAACATATTTGAGCCTGTGATCTTTTTTCCCTACCCAAACGGAGAAAAGAAAAAAAAATATAAACAAAAAACAACTATTACATGCAAATAAAATGAGTTATAGTGGTTACTGAGGAAGAAAAAAAAAACAGGTGGAAAAAAAAATAATAAAGCTCCAGGTTTTGTGTGTGTGTGTGTGTGTGTTGTTTTGTTTTGGTTTTTTTGCCATATTTGCCTCTTACTATTTTCTTCTTCTAGCCCTAAAATGAGGCAGGATTGTTTTGAATTGAAGGCAGTAAGATACTAAGTATAGAAACTGGAAACATTAGTTTGCATTCCTACCCCATTACTCGACTGTAAGAAGATCATGGGTGAATTATAAGGCTTCTCTTCAAACTCTGTGACAGACAGCAAAGGATCAAGTCCCCAAAAGGAGGAAGAACTCATTGGATTAACTGTGGCAACTGTAACAGATGAAGTGGAGATGGATAACTCCTCTGACAATGCTATGTTCATCAACCTTCATCTGCTGGCCCTGGAAATAAGAACCAAACCCCTAAATTCCTGTGGCTTCATCTTGACATGTACCTTGATTAGTTCAGTGATCAGCTATGATGATTGCAATACTAGGGATCAGCATCAAAGATTCTGAAGTTAAGGATACATGGATTTTATACCAGAATCAACACTTCAAAAAACATATTGTTCCAACATATTTCTTCTAACACTAGAATAAAAGCTTATGTAATATGCATCTTAAGCCATTGAATTTATTCCACATATGTCTAGATTTGAAGACACCAACATGGTAAGAAATTTCTCTTAGCCAGCATTTACCAGCTGTTTATCCACAAATTTCTGACAAGAGGAAAGCCTCCCCTGACAAAAGCAAGCTTCTTCAAAAGGTCTGTCAACCAGATAGTCCTAAAACTAAATAGCACACTCTCTTATCCAATATCAAGACTGCTGGTAAACCCCATAAATAATCTGAACACTGCTTGGTAAATATTCCATAGAGCCAAAATGTGCAAAACAGCTCTGTGGGAAAATTTCAACAAATTCTAGTATCCTCAATTTTCCCTTTTCTACTATTGTTACATAGCTACCAATGTATCCAATATTTAAGTTTTTTCCTCCCTTATCATTTCATGGAAGAGAACAATCCATATTAGGGAAATAACATTTGAAGGAGTGGGTGCAGCCAGGGGAGACAAGAATAAATCTGAAAATAGGAGGGGAGAGGAAAAGTTATATTTAAAAAAAAGACCTGACCAAAGTAGAGTTCCTCTTCTGAGGAACATAAATAAATTAAAAGAAGATAGTATCAAATTTCAAAGGATCTTAAAAGCCAGTTCAAAAATCAAAACCACTGTCATCGAGTTGATTCTGACTCACAGAGAGTATTTAGGACAGAGTAGAAGTGCCCCATAGGGTTTCCAAGGCTATAAATCTTTACAGAAGCAGACTGCCTCATCTTTCTCCCATGGAGAGGCCTGGGGGTTTAAACCATCAACTTCTATGGTTAGCAGGCAAATGCTTTAACCACTATGCCAGGGGATTCCAAAGTTAACTTTGTAGTAAGCCATTGTAAGTTTTTGGATCAGGAAGAACTAAGAGGACAATAATATGAAAAGTGTATTAACTAGGAGAAAATGGTTAAAGAAGAGATGAATTCCAAAGGCCCTTTGAGCAATCCCATTTGAGATGTTGAAGGCCAAGATTAGGGTGGTGCTTTTAAGAACGAAGAAAGAATAGAAAAGCCATTTAGAAGAAAGAGTATAATTACTCCTTTCCTCTTCTTTTTAGAATTCACCTTTGTCCAAGGTGATGCACCCATCTACTCTAGGGAGATACACCCCTTAGATCAATCAGCCATGAGACAGCACAGGAGCAGTATTCGCACAGAGGGAAAGCTGGACAGATAGAAATGCATAGTTCAGAAGGGCATGGGGAGAGTGTAGTCACAGGGACAGGAGGGGAGGAGAGTTGTTAAAAATTTTTTTTTTTTAAATTCACCTTTGTCACTATTACAAGTGCTGCAAATTCAAGAATTAGTTATAAAAGCAAGAATCTGATACTTGATTTTCTAACATGAGTTATTTATTATTATTCACACTTAGCAGAGGTGGAAAATGATGTCCAACATCACATAGATAATAAGGTTTGGAACAAGAGCTGAGACCACGTCTTCTTGTTTCACATTCTTTGTTCTTTCCAGTAAATGCCAGTTCTCTATGACTTTGAGGGAACAGGTTAGAATTTCTGTCATTTTAAAAAAGGAATTCATTCCTTTGAAGCTTTGAGATTTTTTTTTACTTAGCATACATCCTTATATAATCATCAACACACAATATTCATGAAACATCCTTCCACAGACATTCAACTATCTGGGGAAACGGTTCCATTTTTACCATGTTCTTTATAAAAGAAGCAAATAAAGAGATTCAAAATTTGTTTTCTCTCAATTTACTTCAAAAAGGCTACTTACTGTATGTTTTAATAGACAAATAAATATACAGCTAACAAAACTAACTTAATTATCATTACTTTTACCTAAAATATCTCCTGAGAGTGAAAAACTACTAGCATTTCTTAGCTTTTTATAGTTTACCAAAGTACTTTTTTAATACATTATCTCATTTAACTCTCGCAATAAGCCTGCAAGCTGTAATTGCCCATGCAAACAGAACTATAAGTGCTGGAATCAAAACTCAAATTCTTATCTATCAAGTTCCAAATCCCTTCAGGTACTTACTGCTTCTCATTCACTCAGAGAAAATACAACTCTCATATGCTTATAATGGTCCAGTTTAAGGTAGAGACCATCACCTCTAACCTTTTCCCAGCAGCTCTTAGATATATATTCAAAGAGGCAAGAATTCCTTGCTTACCTGGTCTTTCTCTGGTTTATCAGAAATGTCATTCAGACTGGAGGAAGTCAGATTCCTATGGGTCATCGCTGGGCTACCTGGCAAAACAAAAATGAAGTCTGATTAAATACTTCTTTTCAAAAACATAAAGAACTGGTTGTATACTTAATAAACACTAGTAGATGAGAATGAGAATGGTGGTGATGTTTTAACCACATTAAGATTTTCCTGAAAAGTTTTCCAGAGTCCTGGTTGGAATATAAACATAGTTCAAGGGACAGTATGTAAAATCTCAAATACATTGTTTAAGTCTTCTTGCCTGATTCTATTTTAAGATAATAAAAATTAATTTACTTCTTACCTTTTGTCACTGCCCTCTACTCTCCACATATCCTAGTGGGGCTGGTGTCCTTTTCTTTTCTTATCTCCTGCAGAGCCTGGCTCATTCTTCATCTTCAGCATATTTCACCCCTGAATGCTGGCCCTGACCTCCTCTCATTCAGCCTTCTGCACCGTTGCAAGAACACCACTTATTCTCACCAACTCAAAAAGCCACGAGTATTCCCTTCTCTAGCTAACACCAAGACCAGAAATCTTTCTCCTTAATGGAAATCTGACCCAAGAACCCTATTTTTTGCCTCAAAACAGGCCTATCACAGGTTCCTTTAATTTCTCTCCATTCCCATTTGCCAGAGTAAAATAAGCATGTCCCTTCTCCTCCCCTGACATGCAAAACTTTTTACTTAAATCAAAGGACAGGTTTCATCAGGAACACTACATGAGAACCAATTTCCCTGGCTGCTGTAGATAAATTCATTGGCAATCCAGCCAATGATTTCAGGTGCCATTAAACAAGAATACAGAAGAGGAACATCTAGGAGGGTGACAAAAAAAAAAAAGAGAGAGAGAGTGACAGACCAATTTAAAGTAGACTATGTTACTCAACAGAATGCTAAACTTTCATTCTGCAGTTGGACCTGAAATGTCTAAGCTTACTAAGTAAAAGTAACTTTTTGAAGGCAGGGTATTGGATCCAATCCCTGAAGGGTGCCAAGTAATGCCTTCACCATTAATCCACAATGATCTGATTGAGGACTTCACAGCTAGAGGACAAGGGTTGAAAATAAGCACTGAAGTTCAAATGCAGATATACAACATTGGCTTCCAGGTAATTCTTTGGATTACAGACTTCAGTTCCTTCAGAGTAAAACTCTAAAATATAATTTTATAAAAGACTAAACTCTACTCCTAATAATTTAAAGTCTATATAACTGCAGGTCCTTAGATAATATAATTGCTTTTAATTATTAGATCAGAAGAATCCTAATTTTCTTGAGCTGACAAGACAGGATATTTTCCACTCTGCTGCATTTCATTGAGTAAGGATGGCCTACATCTTTTAAATCCTTCACCTGGTGGGGGTATTTTATTCTAGGAAAATTTGAGCACAGACATTTTCCAAAGGGAAGTAACATCTGAAAAACTGCTTTTTGAGCAAAATTTAAAGAAATCTTTTGAAAACCACATTTCCTTCTCTGAATCGCATACTAGGTTCTTTATGTCCATTTACTACAAAAGACACCAGGTACGTACTTGAATTCCTTCAGATAATCCTTGGCTTGAAACTAACAGAAAATGATGAGTCAGTATAATTTTGCACTTTACATTATTAAAAAACAAAACCATTTATTTGGATTAACTGGGCACAAGATCTGTTTGAATTAGTGAAGAAATCTAAATAAATATATTCTTTTTTTTTCCTTTTTTTTAAAATTATTTATTGTGATTTGGGTGAAGATTTACAGAGCAAATTCACTTTCCATACAGCAGTTCACATATACTTTGTCTCATGTCATTGACCATGTTGTTGTTGTTGTTGTTATGTGCCGTCGAGTCGACCATAGTTTACCACAATGCAACAGCTCCCCTCCCACTTTCTCCCCATAGTTACCTCTTCCCAGTGTCCATCCCTCCATACTCTCCTGCCCCCTGAGCTGTCTCCCTGTGCATAAGCAGCCCTTCTTTCTCCCATGATTGTTCTCTCCAGGGCGTGTCTACTTGAGGTAAATGTTTAACTCACATGCCTGTACTTTGTTTGGCTGGAAACCACAGGTGTGGGTTCAGTTCCAGACCTGAAGGGCAGCTAGGGGCCATAGTCTCAATGGTTCCATCAGGCTCTATTGGACCAGCAAACCTGGTCCCCACCAGAAATCTAAATAAATATATTCTTAAGGCAATGAAACTTTAGTGCTCTTAATCATAACTACAATTTAAACTAATCTTGTACAAATGAATAGGTAAGACTGATTTGTAATTACCAAATACATTGTATATAAGTAGTGGTACTGAAATAATCTGAAAGCAACTTTTCAGTAAGTGATTTTAAATGTCCTGGGTAATATCCTAAACTCATTGATTTGCTTAGGAAACGCTTTACAAATACTGCAAAGGTACATTTCAGCCCACTTGCTGTCCTAACTAATGCAAAATCTAAATAGACTGAAGGCAAATGAATATAGTTTTTATTATTATTAGAAAATTTCATTAATGTCATAACTTTTCCAAGAAATCCCATATACTGCTTCACTTTTTCTCTCATTTCTGAAAGACAGTTGTGGTATCACTAACTCTGGTGGCACAGTGGTTAAGCACTTGGCTGTCAACATAAAGGCTGGTGGCTCAAACTCACCAGCAGCTCCACAGGAGAAAGATGTGGCAGTCTGCTTCCATAAAGATTACAGCCCTGGAAACCCTATAGGGCAGTTCTACTCTGTCCTATAGGTTTGCCATGAGGCATTATTGACATGACAGCAAAGGATTATCCAGAGCCATACAACACGGTGGCAGAGGAAGAAAGGCACAGGTCCAAGGAAGACACAGGAAGCAGATAGGGAGAAGGAGACTGATATTATAAGCAATAAAAGCTATTGTCCTTCCTAACTTTATCTGATACTCATTAATAAAGGTAATTAATATTAACAACTTCATTAATGTTTAAGTCTACGATACTGAAGGAACTTGGACATCAACACTTCTAGATAACTAAGGAAAAAGATAAGCATCCGTCAATCTTTTCCCACCTCCTTCCCTAGTAAACTCTTACCTCACCAACAACAGCCCCTTGAGCCAGAGACAGATGCTCTGCTTTGTTCTAAATCATTGGTTCCAAAAGTGTGGTCCCTAAATCAGCAGCAGAAGCATTACCTGGGCACTTGTTAGAAATGCAAATTCTTGGGCCCCACCTCAGACTAACTATATCAAAACTCTAGGTGTGGTGCCCAGCAATGAGGGTCTTAACAAACCCTCCAAATGAGTCCAAAGCATGCTAAAGTTTGAGGATTGCTACCCTAAATAAACCAGTTATCTTAAGAGGATGATATTCCAGGAAGAATTTAAGTTGAGAAAAACATATACAGGTTAGAATGGACAGAGAGGTAATTCTAATAGCCTGGCCCTCCTCCAAGCCACTGTTCCAAACTCTCATATCTCAAACAAATCATTAAATTACCATCCTTGCCATTTAAATACACAAAAATGGCCATACTTGGCTTCTCCTCTAAATCTCCACCTATACAACCAATAAACAAGTAAGTTTGTTTTGGAAACTCACTGTTTAATCAGTCTTTTCCAAAAATATCACCCAAATCAAAGAAGACAAGGACAAGAACCAAAAAGTTCACAGGCAAGATTTTATTTGGGAATCTGAAATCTGTGAGTGGCATTTTAGCAAACCAGGGAAGCTGTTACATAATACGTACCTAACAACACTCTATTGTGGATGTTTTGTACCTGACATTCAATAAGAAACATTGTCAGAGTCAATCAGTGCTTCCCGTTTAGAGTTTTTGAACAATAATACAAAGTCATTGTACTGGAATCCTGAGAGAGTAGGAGTTGTAGAGAAAAATGCCACCTTGTACCCAAAAGGTAAAATACAAGGATATTCTAAAGTATTCTATTTCTTGTGCAAGTGGTAATGCATTCATGCAATGCTAGCCTATAAGGCCCTCCTTTCTACCTAAAATCCAGGGCATGCAAATGTCTTATGATTGTTCATGATCCAAAGTAACTTTGCTTCTTTAAATTTGATTAAAAGAGAAGAAGAAGAACCAGCCCTGAGGGCATAGTCATAGTTATAATTAATTTCCGTATCACTATTTTCTGACTTCAGGCTGTCCTGAATTACGAACACGTTCCATTCCTATGTCTATCTTTAACTAGTATTTATTTGTACACGCTAAGTCAGAACAGTTGACTAACATCAGTTAGTCAAATGTTTGTCTTAGTATATAGATAGTATACCTTTCTATGCATAAAAAAAAACACTTCCAGATTCACTAAAACATCTTTAACAAAATAACCAAATAGTAAACCCATCACTGTCAAGTTGATTTTAACTCACAGCAACCCTACAGAACAGAGACGAACAACCCCATATGGTTTCCAAGGCTATAAATTTTTACAGAAGCAGACTACCATATCATTCTCCCATAGAGCAGCTGGTGGTTTCAAACCACCAACCTCTTGGTTAGCAGCCAAACACTTTAAACACTGTATGTCCAGGATTCCTTAACATTGTTATTGTTGTTATGTGCCATCAAGTTGGCCCCGACTCATACTGACCCCTCCTTGGGTTTCCCAGGCAGTATCACTATGGAAGTATATTGCCCAAACTTCCTTCCGAGGAGTGGCTGGTAGGTTTGAACTGTCAGCCTTCTGGTTAGCAGTCAAGTGCTTTTAGGTAATCCTTAACATTACAATACAGTAAAAATAATAATAATAATGTTTTGATACGTATCACAAAGTAGCACCTGTTTGTTATTACAAACCATTGCTTGTGCCTTGAATTTTTAATATAGGCTTTATGTGGGTTGGTTTGTATTATAGATTGCACATAACTTGGACGTTAGTAACCCTGGCATTACCTGTATAAGAAAAAGTAAGCTTTGAAAAATCACATTTTCAAGCAGTTTCACACAATCAAAAACAATTTCATTTTCAAAGGACCCACTTGGCAGGTACACACTGTCTTCTGTAAAAATTAATTATATTCTGTACTAAGTTTAAAAATCATTGTTATTCTCTGGCATATATGTACCAATTCATAAAATCAAAAAAAAAAAAACCTCACTGCCGTGGAATCAGATTCCGACTCAGAGCAACCCCTCCTTGGGTTTCCGAGGCGGTATCACTACTGAAGTAGACTGCCCAACCTTCCTTCCAAGAGTGGCTGCTGGGTTTGAATCACCAGCCTTCTGGTTAGCAGTCAAATGCCTTAGGCACTATGCCACCAATTCATAAAGTCCTTTGAAATTATGTCTATTCGAAACGATTAAAATGGAAGAAGAGTGAGGAGAATGCACAGCACAGGCACAAAAGGATACTCATGTATGCAAATATGCATGGAATACAACAGCACATAAACTCTGCTCCCAATCCCCCCATTCACACTGCCATTAAATGAGCCAGTAAAGACCCTAGGGACAAGGTAAAACAAAGACTGCATGGCCTATAGAATAAAACAATATTTTTATTTTTAATATTAACTACTTAATAATTTTAACATGAAAAATAATCAAATAGACATATAACAGAATGTGAACATTCCTGTCAAAAAATTCATAGGTATGAGTCTGATTATTCTTCTTGGGACCCCAAAACCAGTAATAAATGGAATTTCAGAATAAACCAAACAAAAATCCACACTCACTGCCATCAAGTTGATTCCAACTCCTAGTGATCCTGTAAGACTGAGTTGAACTACTTCATAGGGTTTCCAAGGCTGTCATCTATCCTATGGAAGGAGATTACCACATCTTTTTTCCAGGGAGCAGCTGATGGGTTTAAACCAGTGACACATGTTGTTTTTATGTGCTATCAGGTTGGCCCTAACTCATAGCAACCCATCCTTGGGTTGCCGAGGCAGTATCACTACAGAAGTAGATTGCCCAACCTTCCTTCCAAGGAGTGGCTGGTGGGTTTACATAGGCACTATGCTGCCAGAGCTCCTATATCAACACTTAGAGATTAGTATTATCACTTTAATGAGAAGTAAAATGAACTTCAAAGAAGTTAAATTCATGGTCACACAGCAAGTGATAAAACTATGACATAGATCTGGACCTCTTAATCCCAAATCCTGTGCCTGGGAGGCAGGGGCGGATAACTGGTCTCATTTCATGTTATTTACATAAATAAACATGTAAATTCCATCATTCCAATGAAAATAAAATTTAACGCCACAATGAATATGTTCTATTTTTACATCAATTATGTACAATATAACATCACTAAAGATGTTTAGGTAGACATGTTCTCAATTTACAGCTTGCTGTTTCCAAAGACAGTTTGTATTTACTTTTTCATTTTCATAAAGAAGGAAAAAAATTTATCTTCATAAAGAAGGGGAAAAAAAGCTGAGTACAGAACTCAGCTACTGTGTGTCACTGTGATAAAGCAGTAGCCTAAAACTGCAGCTCTATGACAAAGAAAAAAGGATGCTAAAAGCCACAGTAATGTAATTATAAAAGCAATAATGCCAGATAGGTAGTCATAGGCAAGTGTCTGTAAAATTCACCAGTGTACATATAGCCAATTCTCCATTATTTCCATATTGGTTTTCTATGCATAAATATATCCCAACTCCAATTTCTTCCCATTTGAACAGCTGAAAACAGAACTAAATGGGATGAGAAGAAAAAGGAATCAAATGAATAACCTGTCATGAGTTTGACTGAGAAAGTCTGAGAGGAATGGCTAAAAGATAAACTTGGATTTTGTTAGATCAATTCCTACTCTCCCATGACAACAGAATATCAGGAGATATCTCTACCCAAAAAACATATTAATAAACAGCCATTTAGGGCCTCCAACCCATTTCCCACTCCCAAATAAAACATAGAAATATTTAAAATTTAAGTATTAGACTAAGAAAAGTTAAAAATATCATCAAAGAGAGACCTTTAAAGGAATTTCATAACTAAGAAAAAAAATCAATTAGGGTATTTTTGCTTGTTTCACTTTTTGTTGCATGTTTTGATTAGAGGATTTTTGTTATTGGTTTGTTCATGATTTAACATAAGGTAAACTCCATGAGCCCAGAGCCAAAGCCCTTGGTTTGTCTTGTTCATGGCTATATCTTCATAGCCTGGCACTAGTGGCAGTGAATAAATATTTGTGAATGAATGAATAATAGCAACTGGATATCATTTTACCTCCAATCAGAGTTACTACTATAAATGCTACCTACTGTTTAAAGTCTATTTCCTATGGAAGGAGATGCTGTGTGTACATTCCAGGAGCCTTAAGACTTGGAAAGTCTTAAAGTAAATAAAGAAGTTTGTAGCTGGCCCAGAATTAACAGAACCGAAAGACTGCCAAACTGGCTAGAAGCCTGTCAGCCAGCAGTGGGAGCAGTGGTAAGGAGCAAGAAAGGGTAGAAGGAGAAACTTCCTGCAAAGGAAGGATCAGGAGGTGAAAATGAGAGAAGAAATGAAGGAGAGGATCAGGACCTCCACTAAAGGAAAGGTAAGCCTGGATTACAGAAAAGCCTGAGAGGACTGAAATACCTGGAAGAATGTGATTGTTTGGAAAGTGGAGAAAATTTGCAGAAAGAAAGAAGACATCAAAAGAGCCAGATAACTATCAAAGCACTGGGCACAGTTCTACCCAAAAGCTGAAATCATTCCTAATATATGGGACAAAGATAATGGCAAGGACATCCTTACATGGAGAGTTGAAGTGTGCAGAGGTCAAACCACAGCAAATCGAAACTAGGTGTATAACAGACAGGTGAATTTCTCTGCCCTCTGGAAACCTCTCCTGTCCCCATTCCCTGGGATAACTTTTTTAACCTCCCCTTCTTTGACACTATTCTCTCCTGTTCTTGAATTTTCTGAGCATTCTGTGGGGGTTTGCCAAAAGTCAATAATTGATTCTTAGACACCTCAATGTCAAGTACACAAGTTTCATTTCTAATTTCTTTTAAATTTTACCAGCAAAAGCAAAATGCTCTAAACTACAGTTACTCTCATTCTAATATTATTATACTAGATATTTCATTTTTACTGTTTTATAAAATAGCTATTTCAAAATTTGTGAAAAGCATTTCATTCTCTTTCACATATACACACACACACAAAGACAATTAAAAATCTGTACTCTGCTGAGGAAGCATTCAGAACAAGCAAGGACTAGGAAATTTACTCAAGTACTAAAAAAGTACTTCAAGGAATCTGTAGTCCTTGTGATTATATGTTTGTAATTGTGTAATAGTTTCCTTCTCTCTCTCTAGTACATGAACACATATACATGAGTACAGATATAGGCATATACACACACACACACACATACACAAGACATCCAGGGAAGAACAAGAAGTTATTCCCTCTAAAAGATGCAGGTTAAAGTATACAAAGTAATTTGTGACTTTCTTGTCTCACAAACGTAGAAAGAGAAAAGAATAGTATCTTCAGCAAGCCTAGACCAGCCAGTAAAAAAAAAAAAAAAAAAATGGCATGGCCTACCAATGGTAGATTATGACAGAAATAAATTAATATGCTCTTTTATTCCAAGTATCCACTAACCCAAACTGGTATTTACTAAAATACCCCTAAGCCAAGTTAAAGAATTTCAACAGGTTCCTCCAGCCACATTTCAAAGAACATGTACCAGTGCCTAATTTTATGTTTGCTCTACTATCTTGTATCCATATGTAGACTCCAGATCCAAGACATATTTAAAATAATAAAAATAATAATAATAAACTCTAATTCAGGCTAATGAAGGAATTCTTTGAACCGATAAAAATGCCTAAGTTTAAAATGTTTAAGAAAGCTGCCAATTCAAGATGATAAACTTAGAATACAACTTAGTAAATGAGTTTATCTCATCTCTCTTTCTACTTTCAAAATGATAGATAAAAATTATACACACATACACATATGGAGGTCTGGTGGTGTAGTGGTTAAGGCATTTGGCTGCTAACCAAAAGGGTGGCACACCAGTTGCTCCACAGAAGATGAATCAGTCTGCTTCTGTGAAGATTTACAGGCTTGGAAACCCAATGGGAGTCGCCATGAGTAGGAAGAGACTAGATGGCAGTGAGTTTGCTCTGTTGTTGTTGTTTTGAGTTATAAATATATAGATATATCAATATATCTATACTTATCTATCTACCTCCACATTAAGAACTTATAGGAGACCAGCACAGACAAGATACTTCAAAAAGTTTCTGGAAAAAGAGTAGATAGAGTAACAGAACTTGATGCTATTTACACTATTTAGAAATTGTAGTGTAAAACTTATGCAAAAGAATGTAGTTAAAAAAACAAAGAAAGAGACAGAGACAGAGAAAATAATCACTGGAGAAGCTCCAGACTGGCAGATGCCAAGTAAAAGGAGGGAGGAGTAAGATGCAGCCTAAAAGTGATGAGTTTGTGGCAAATCTATGCACAGACTGCTACCACCCCAGTGAGCAGAACAGCGAGCAGCTAAGACATTTACACTAAATCAAACACCAAACCCATAGCCATCGAGTAGATTCCAACTCATAACAACCCTATAGGACAGAATAGAACTGCTGCAATCTTTATGGAAGCAAACTGCTACATTTTCTCTGGCAGAGCACAGAGTGGGTTCAAACCACCAATCTTTTGGTTAGCAGCCAAGTGCTTAACCATTATGCTACCACAGTTCCTGGCATTTATACCACAGGCCAAAAATAAGAAGGGCTCTTTGCTAAAGCAGTATTCTGAAAAGAACAGGGCAATCAGTACAAGTGTTTGTATCACAGGACAAATTCGTTAGGATTCTAGAATTTAGAGGAAATTTTCTTTTTCACTATAAAATAAACCCTCCTTCTTAAATAGAAGTGGACAATTTAGGATTTTTCCTGGATAGAGGAAGCCCAAGACTAAAAAGAAAAAGAAAAGAAAAAAAAAAAAAAAAAACTTCAGAAAAATAAGTATCATTTAGAAAATTTAAAATAATTT
Source organism: Orycteropus afer afer (assembly GCF_000298275.1). NCBI lineage: Eukaryota > Metazoa > Chordata > Mammalia > Tubulidentata > Orycteropodidae > Orycteropus > Orycteropus afer. The sequence goes on along the minus strand of NW_006921685.1, from coordinate 7,098,598 downwards.
TTACAACTTTGTAGAGAGATTTGAGATTATATGCATAAAACATGATCAGGATGCTATGAAAATAATGTACAGCAAGAAAAGATTTTTAGAATTAACATATAATTATGTAAATTAATATATGACTAAGAAGAGAGAAAACTTCAATATAAGGCTTACAAAATAAAATCAAGACAATCTTCCAAAAATCATGAAGTAGAGCAAAAGGACAAGGAGTCAGAAAATATGGGAAAAAAGATAAGAGGTTTTTGAACAGAAGTTCAATGCAGGAAGGCCAATATCTGATTATTAACCAGCCCAAATCAGAACAAGGAAAATGGAAAAGAGAACCTTATCAAAGAGACAGCCCATAGCTAAAGGACACGTTTCTTCAGATCGCAAGGCTCCCAAAGGAAAAATAAACAAACCACAAAATAATAAACAAAAATTCAGCTTTGTATGTAGATAAATCATTAAGAAACTTCACAACATGGCAAATGAAGAAAATATCCTTAAAGGTTTCTATCTAGAGAGGGAAGGAAAAAAAAAGGAAGGGGAGGAATTAGATTAGAATTCTTATAAGCAACACAGAACAGCAAAAGATAATAAACTATGCTTTCAAAGATGTGAAAGAAAATTTAAAATTAGAATTCTAAACTCATTCAAATCACCAACTGAATGTGAAAAACCAATAAAGACTTTCAGGCCAAAAAAAAGCTCAAAAATGTTAACTCTCATATACCATTTCCTACAAAGTTACCTCAGAATATGATTTAGCAAAACAAAACAATCAACTAAAAAACATTGACCCATGGTCTCCAATTCAGAGAACAATGAAAAAGTGCCAGAACAGTAGCTGTGCTGCATCTGTAGAAAACAATCAGACTCTTCACCAGGAGGGTCGTACAGGGGCCAGGGAAGCCAGAAAGGAGGGATGGACCTTCAGGAAGGAGAAACCAAGGGATTCTATAGGTTTACTGGTATCCTTGAGATATTGAATAACTTGAGAATGCAGTTAAAAAAGGTAATTCGAAAACTGCAGAAAGGTACTTTAAAACTCGGGGGTTGGGCGGAGCAGAGACTGTACAAGAAAGAAAATGTAATTATAGGCCACTATATATTGTTAAGGAGCTCTGGTAGCACAGTGCCTAAGGCACTTGACTGCTAACCAGAAGGCTGGTGATTCAAACCCACCAGCCACTCCTTGGAAGGAAGGTTGGCCAATCCTACTTCTGTAGTGATACTGCCTCGGAAACCCAAGGAGGGGTCGCTATGAGTCAGGGCCGACTTGAAGGCACATAACAACAACAACATATTGTTAGGGAGCCAAGGGTGGTACGGTGGTTAAGCACTTGACTGCTAACAGGAAGGTCAGCAGTTTGAACTCACCAGTTGCTCCACAAAAGAAAGATGAAGCAGTCGGCTTCCATAATGATTCCAGCCTTGGAAACTATGAGGCAGCTGTACTCTGTAGTGTTCCTCAGAGTCAGAACTGACTCAAAGGCAATGGGTTATGCAGTGTCAAACCAAAAAAAAAAAAAAAACCCAAACTCACGGCCTTCAAGTCAATTACTACTCACAGTGACACCCTTTGGGTTTCCAAGGCAGTAAATCTTTACAGAAGTAGACTGCCCAGTCTTCCTTCTGCAGAGTGGCTGGTGGGTTTGAACTGCTAACCTTCTGGTTAGCAGTCAAAAGCCTTAGGCACTATGCCACCAGAGCTCCTTCCATACTGTTAGAGTGAATTATATTCATGTAGTTATGTAGTCACAATAATAAAAATGTTATTTTTGTATTTCCAACTTTAGAATCAAATAATAGAGAAAGCATAGAATTTATTTATAGATGAATATAAGAATGTAAATCTAACCAATAAAAAAAAAAAATTTCTCAGCAAGAAGAGATGCAAGAAAAAGTAGGAGTGCTAATATCCTTTTCTTACAAGGTGAGAAACAAAAGATTCTGTCAGTACTTTCCAAAAAATGAAGTGAAAGTATAGATTTACTACTTAAAATTATAAATGCAGTTAATAATGAACTAAGAATAATGATACAAATACAAACATATCTGAAGAAAGGAAAAGTGTTTGAACAAATAAGGTAAAACCTTTTCTATCACAGCAGTAAATTAATAAATCATATCTAAGACTGATAAATCAGAAATAGCACAATAAGCTTACTATATAGATATGCAAAGACAATCATGAAAATAAATTAAATTAAATTAAAAAGTTAGAAACAATTCAAAGGTGAAAGTGAGGACAGACCTGGAAATAGGAAGGGTGAGACAAAGGGGTTTGTTTTTCATTGAAAATTCTTGTTTTTCAATTTCATATTCTTGCATATAATACTTTTATTAAAACATAATACATGCATATATAATTATGATAAAATAAACAATAATTAAATTTATTTTAACTATTTGTAAGTATCTGAAATTCAGTTAAAATGCTATTTACAAGCAATCAACCTTAGATTTAAAGTCAATTTTAATATAAACATGGACATAAAAATTTAAGAACTCAAAATCAATTTCTTGTTAAATACTTTTAAAATTTTCCATGAAATAGTATTCATACAATTTTTAAAAATATGACACTGTAAACTTTCCCTAAAAGCTCTGTCTGAATTACCAAAGATTCCAAACTATAACTAAGTCACCAAAAACCTTTATACTTACACAGTATTAATGTGTGCAGAAAAACAAGCCATTTGACAGTCATATATCTGTAGTCAAATAAATATAGAAATGAAGGTAGACATAGAGAGATATAAAACTTCATAAGATTAACGGACACATTCTCTGGACATGTACTTAAAAATGTAGCCCTTCTTCACTGTTCTAGATGTATGATTGACAAAGAATGACCCAGGGAAATGCCGATCAAAATGGCTTCCTCGAGCAGCTCCTTCAGCAAGTGCTTTGCTGAAGGTACTTCAGGTTAGTTGATGTACACTGGATAAATAGAGATTACAGGTCACCCATGACTCAGTGAACGCCTCCAGGGAAGAACAAGACAAACAAGTCTGGGCTCATAATGCCTTTTTTACTCAAGGGACCATGAAGACTTTTCACAATTAAATGCTTTAAGTCTGAGTGACAGCAAAGTCAGGGCACAACACTTGCCCTGATAAGCACTTGCTCATTCACTCATTTTCTCCACTAGGGAGAGGTTTATCATGAATTCAGCCAAAGTAACATCCAAACTTCAAATGGTGTGATAGTTCTGAGGTCTCAAGAGATCCAATAATTACTCTGGGGGTTCTTGATCAGAAATAAGATGGGTTCATAGACATATACAGAGCACTCTACCCAACAAAAGCATAATATTCATTCTTCTCCACTGCACATGGTTCATTTTCCAGAACAGACCATGTGTTAGGCCACAAAACAAGCCTCAATAAATTTAAAAACACTGCAGTACCACAAAGTATCACCTCAGATCACAATGTCTTAAAATTAGAAATCAATAATAGGAAGATCAAGGGAAAAAAATCAAATATTTGGAAATTGAGTAATACAATGCTCAAAAACTACTAGGTAACAGAAGAAATAAAGTGTGAAATAGAAAGAATTTCTAAAAACAAATGAGAATGAAAATACAACTTACCAAAACCTTTGGGACACCGTGAAATCAGTACTCGGAGGTCAATTTATAGCAATAAATGCATACATCAAAAAAGAACAAAGATTCAAAATCAACACTTTAACTCAACAACTACAACAATTAGACAAAGAGCAAAAACAGAAATGTACAGTATCCAGAAATAAGGAAATAATAAAGATTAGAGCAGAAATAAATGAAGCAGAAACCCACACACACACAAAGGGAAAAGACAGTCTCTTCAACAAATGGTGCTGGGAAAATTGGATATCCACTTGCAGAAAAATGAAACAAGACCCACATCTCATTCCATACACCAAAATAAACTCCGGTTGGATCACACACTTAAATGTAAAACCGAAAACCATAAAGTTCATCAAAGATAAAATAGAGGCAAACCTAGGGGCCCTAACTTATGGCATAAATAGACTATCAAGTATAACCCCAAATTCACAAGCAGCAGAAGAGAAACTAGAGACTGGGACCTTTTCAAAATTAAATTATTATGTGCATTGAAAGACTTCTACAAAAATGTAAAAAGAGAGCCTACCAATTAGGAAAAAATATTTGGCCATGACATATCTGACAAGGAACTTATTTCTAAAATTTACAGAAAACTTCAACACCTCAACACCAGAGAGACAATCCAGTTTGAAAATGGGCAAAGGGCATTAACAGACACTTTAGTAAAAAAGATATACAGGCAGCCAATGAACACATGAGGAAATGCTCACAATCATCAACCACTGTTGTTGTTGTTGTTGTTAGGTGCCATCAAGTTATGTCTGACTCATAACAACACTCTACACAACAGAATGAAACACCTCCCGGTCCCACTCCAGCTCCATGATCCTTGCTATATTTGAGCCCATCACCGCAGCCACTGTGGCAATCCACCTCATTGAGGGCCTTCCCCTCTTTTGTCAACCTTCTACCTTACCAAGCATGACATCCTTCTCCAGGGAATGGTCCCTTCTGATCACATGACCAAAGTAGGTGAGACAAAGTCTGGCCATTCTCACTTCCAAGGAGCATTTTGGCTGCACTTCCTCCAGGACAGATCTGTCAGTCCTTTTAACAGTCCATGGTACTTTCAGCATTCTTCACCAGCACCACAACTCAAAAGCATCAATTCTTCTTCAGTCTTCCTTATTCATTGTCCAGCTCTCACATGCATATAAGGCAATTGAAAATATCATGGCTTGTATCAGGTGCACCTTAGTCCTCAAGGAGACATCTTTGTTCCTCAGCACTTGAAACAGGTCCTTTGCAGCTGACTTGCCCAGTGCTGTACGTCATCTGATGTCCTGACTGCTGCTTCCATTGGCATAGATTGTAGAACCAAGCAATGTAAAAGTCTTTGATGACTTCAATCTTTTCTCCATTTTTCATAATGCTGCTTATAGGTCCAGTTGTGAGGATTTTTGTTTTCTTTATATTGAGTTGTAATCCACACTGCAGACTATAGTCCTCAATCTTCATCAGTAAGTGCCTCAAATCATCCTCACTTTCAGCAAGCAAAGTTGTGTCATTAGCCATTAGAGAGATGCAAATCAAAACAATAAAATATTATCTCACCCAGGCAATAATAGCAAAGATCAACAAGACACATCCCCCTGGGGAGGATGTGGAGAGATTAGATCCCTCATACACTGCTGGTGGGACTGTAAAATGGTACAACCATTGTAGCAAATGTTATGCAGTTTCCTTAAAAAACTGAAAACAAAGATACTATTTGAGCCAGCAATTCCATTACTAGGAATATATTCTAAAGAGGCAAGGTCCAGCACACAAATAGACACATGCACACCCATGTTCATCACTGCACAGTTCACTATAGCAAAGAGATGGAAAGAAGTTAAGTGCCCATCAACAGATGAACGGATAACCAAATTATGGGACATTCACACAATGGAATACTATGCAACATTAAAGAATAATGAAGAATTCATGAATCACTCATAATGTGATAGAATTTGGAGGACATTATGCTGAGTGAAATAATTCAATCACAGAAGAACAAACATTGTATAAGCCCATCATTGTAAAAAGTGAAGGAAAGGTTTATGCAGGGAAGAAAATTCATTTGGTCAATTAGCCATATTAGAGATGGGAGGGAAGGAGAAGGAAAATTTCTGACTAGTTGGAGGTCACATGTTGATTTGAGTGAGGGGAGGGGCAGTATGGCAAGAGTGTGTGACCAGCATACTGACAATGGGGAAAGGGAAGACAAAGAACTGTGTACCAAAGATATAGACAACAGAGGCAAATATTATTACATGCGAAACACTGCATTACCAGTGGCAGCAAACACTAGGCTATGGGTAAACGTATAGACAGATAAGAATATTAGGTGAGAGTAAGCGAACAGGAATATACCCAAGACCAAGGATAGATTTGGCTGAAGGCTGTCTTACATATGTACTTGTGCTACAAAATTAACCACATACATTACAAAAGTAACAGAGTACAAGGTTGGAATAGATGCTCAGAGATAACCAAACACCTTGAGTAAGAGAATCACTGGCCTATGGACTCAGGGCCAGAGTCTCTGGGGATACCATGTTCAACTGGCACAACACAGTACATAAAAATATTGTTCTACATCCTACTTTTTTGTGATTAATGACTGGGGTCTCAAAAGCTTTCAAGTGGCTATCTAAGATTCAACTATTGGTCTCCTCTCATCTGGAGCAAAGAAGAGTGAAGAAAATCAAAGTAATTTTGAAACAATTAGTCCAAAGATATGATGGACCATGAGTACCTCAACCTTCACAATCCTGAGACCAGAAGAACTAGATGGTTCCCAGGTACCAATGACAACTATTCAGTAAGGGACCAAAATTGAAGATCCTGCATAGAGTGGGAAGAAAAATGTGGATCAAAATTAAAAACACAAAAATGACCAGAATTACTGGTTGGATAAAGGCTGGTGGAACCCCTGAGGCTAAGGCCCCAAGTTATCCTTTGCCCCTGGAACTGGACTCACTTCTGTGGAATGGCTCTCAGCCCAACAGTAGAAAGAGCTACAAACAGTACACCTACCCCAGGAAAAAGCACCTACCTACTCTAGGGAGATGCATCCCTTAGATCAATCAACCCTGAGATGTTAGAAGGGCAGTATTTGCATAGAGGGAGAGTTGTACAGACAGGAATGCATAAATAAGAAGGGCATATGGAAGGGATAGTCACAGGGAGGAGACCGGTGGAGAACTTTTTATGTTTGGGGATTGTAATTGGGGCTGTGAAACCAAATATGCATGAACTGTTACGTGTAAAATGAATCTGCTTCGCAAATTTGCTCCCACATCACAATAAATAATTTTTAAATAAAAAGTAAGATGGGCCTAGGATTTCCTTCTTATTGAAAAGCCCAAGCTGAACTGAGATGCCTACAGTTTTGAGATGATATTATCCTAGTCTTAAATCACATCTGGTTTTCTAGCTCTAAGAAGTTCCGAGGGTGAGGATAATTTAACAGCCCTGCTTGACACCCTACCACTTGTCTGTCAGTATCAGCCAAACAAAATCTCATTTGGAAGAAATACAGTCAGAATGCTCCTTAGAAGCGAGAATGGCCAGACTTTATATTACATACTTTGGTCATGTTGTCAGAAGGGACTCACCCCTGGAGAACGATATCATGCTTGGTAGAGTAGAGGGTTAGTTAAAAAAGGGGAAGACCCTCAGTGAGATGAATTGACACATGGCTACAATAATGGTTGCAAGCATAGCAGATAGGGAGGGTGGTGCAGGAGCAGACAGTGTTTTGCTCTGTTGTACACAGGACATCTATGAGTCAGAGCCAACTAAACAGAACCTAAAAACAACACACACCAACTACCAAAAGTACCATTTTTCTGGGGGTTGGAGTGGTGGTGTACTCTCTCTGTAACTATCTTAGTAGGTCTAGAAAGCTAAATATAAAAGAAACCCATGAGATCATTTATGTCTAGTCCCCCACGATGGGCACTACCATGATACTGTGGAAGAAAGACAAAATTAGAGTAAGAAAAGATTATAAAAAGGTAGTGATAATTTCTCCCTTATAGAGTTGCTGTAAGGATTATACCAAAACATATGTGTGTGTGTTTATCTACGTGTGTGTGTGTATGTATGTTTGTGTGTGTATATATATATATATATATATATATATATATATGTACATATATATGTATGTATGTATGTATGTATGAGGAAGTGGTCTGCACAGATGTTCAAAATATGCTAGCTTTCTTCTATTTCCCTTTGCCCCATAATCACATGTACAAATCCACTCTGAACTCAAGATCCTTAGGGAACTCTGAAATACAGTAACTATTCACCCTTCGTAATTTTCCAGTTTAAGAAAGTTAGCTTAGAGAGCTTCAGTCCTAATATTTACCCCAAGGTAGGAGTTGTACTCATCTTAGCCAACTCAAGAAATTAGTACTAAGGCCTAAAGGTAACTACACAGAGGGTATATGGAAACTTCCTGCAAATCAAAATTAGGAAGCTTCTAGCAAAAGGGTTAAATGTCCCACTTTGTTCAGAGATCATTGGTAATTACTTGCTTGTAATAATTACCTATGCAATATGTACCTAGCTTACTTATGTATGTGCATCATGGGGATAGAAAGTTTTAATGATAGTTTCTAATGTTACATAGTGGCTAAGACACTTGCCTGCTAACCAGACAGCTGGCGGTTCAAACCCACCAGCCACTCCTCGGAAGGAAGGTTGGGCAATCCTACTTCTGTAGTGATACTGCCTCGGAAACCCAGGGAGGGGTCGCTATGAGTCGGGTTTGACTCGACGGCACATAACAACAACAACAACAATGTTCTCTTAAGGAAATATGGCCTTAGTTCATTACAGCATCTGTCGTTCTGATTTGAAGGCAATATAAACTTTCTATACTTACTACTGTAATGGCATGGAGTATAAACTGGGTGGAAAAGGAGCACTTAGTAAAATATATGAAATCTCAAGGGGGGAAAAAAATACAGAGAGACGCTGAGACCACTTCATTGGGTCTGGTTACACTGATCAAAGGATCAAAGATTGCTAAAATCCAGTAGGCAAAGGGGCTTTCTAAAATTTAAAAAAAAAAAAAAAAAATCCATTTTCTACTGAACCAAGGTAAAGGGGAAAGAAGCCAAGAATGAGAAAAAAATTCATGTATCAGGAATAATCTGAATCAGTATTAAAACTTAAGCTTCAGAAATTCCTCTAACATAGTACCACTGAATTTTCTCAGAATTGTTCACAATCTCTGGCCAGTCTCTGGAACATAACACAGAGGATACAATGTGTTTACTTGCCCCACAGGACAGATCTCCGGAAGTCTGGGTATGTTGTTATAGATGTGGCTCCATCACATAGTTAAAGGATACTTGGAGATCATCTAACAAATTCTCTCTCAGGTTTTCTCCTATAACATCAAAAATAGCCAATCTCTTCACTTCTGTTTATATACCCTGGGTGACAGAAAGCTTAATGAAGCAATCTATTTCACTGTAATAAAGCTCCTTCTCACATGTGATAAATTGCCTCAATTTCCCAGGTAAGCAGTAGTCTTTGGATGGGCTAAGGCAACAGGATGAAGATTGCATTCAGAGTGCCAACCAAAGCACACACATGCTCAGAAACAGTTGGCTTTCATTTAAATACACAGAACTTCTTCCATTATCTTCTATGATTATTTTAGAAAGAATGCACATCCTCATATATACCCAGACTTAACTAAGGATTTTCAAAAGTGGAAACCCTTGCACCCTTTTATAAATTTCTAGTTGTTGTTGTTGTTATGTGCCGTCGAGTCAGCCCTGACTCATAGCGACCCCTCCTTGGGTTTCCGAGGCAGTATCACTACGGAAGTAGGATTGCCCAACCTTCCTTCCGAGGAGTGGCTGGTGGGTTTGAGGAGTGGCTGGTGGGTTTGAACCGCCAGCCTTCTGGTTAGCAGTCAAGTGCCTTAGCCACTATGCTACCAGAGCTCCCTACTAGGGCATTAATGCCTGCAGCCCACATTCTCTCCCAAGGATCTGATGTACAAAGATGCCCTGATGGGTAAGCTCTGTATCCTCATATAAGAGAAAGGGAACCACATTCTCGCCAACAGGACTTTACTAACCTGAACTTTGGAAAATCAGGACCTAGATCAGGTCATCTATCCTTTCAGAAAATTACTGAACTTTAAAATTTACATTGAAATTCTTATCCAAAGCCTCAGGAATGCCAGTCAATATTTTCTTCCTTAAAGCGTTCAGCCATCAGGTCTGGTTCTATTCTCTGAACAGCACAGCAAAGTCTACTTTCCTCTACATATTTTGCATTACACCAGCTCTCGTGAACCAACTAAGTTGTCTTTTCTCCAGTTCTTCTAATCAACACTCCTGCAGCCTTACCTACTTCTCTCACTATCTTATCATCTCTGTTGTTGTTGTTCTAGGTGCTCTCTAGTCAATTGAGTCGATTTCACCCACTTTTGAAAAAATTGACCACTAAATACCTTACGAATAGCAGTGAAACACTATCTGACATACCTGATCATCTCTAGGTTCTCATTTTCCCCCTTCAGATATGACCCATTTCTATCACTTTTCTACAAACACATCTCATTCTGCTCAGGAGAATCAGTTTATCATAAGCATTACTCTCCCCTTAATAAATATAGGTCTAACTAGTAGCTCCATGGGAGCTCTGGTGGTGTAGTGCCTAATGCATTTGACTGCTAACCAGAAGGCTGGGGGTTCAAATCCACCACCCTCTCCTTGGAAGGAAGGTTGGGCAATCTACTTCTGTAGTGATACTGCTTCGGAACCCAAAGGAGGGGTCACTATGAGTCAGATCTGACTTGACAGCAGTGGGTTTAGTAGCTCTGTGATGATTGGGACTGTGTCCACCTTGCTCACTATCTATTCCCAACATCTAGCTGATCACTAGCAAAGAATGGTACTCAAAATATTTAAGTCAACGAATTGAATGAATTAATTTAACACCCCCAATCTCTATCTCTACAACTTGGTATGGTGAAATTTTCACCAAAAAAGGAGAAGAATCTAGGTAAGAGATATAAAATGTCACTTTCTTACAGGCTCTAGGCACTTCCCTAGAAATCCAAACAAAAATTATTCAAAGTTGTTCTCACAAATTGGGGAGATGATTCAACCTTGACACCTACAGTAATTACCAAAACCCAGACCCCAGCTTAAGTGTGTGTTAGAAGAATCACTTTTTAAAGTAAGATTTTTATTGAGGGGAAAATGTTTCATTATAATGAGATTTATACTGTTCTCTTCTTCAAAAAGGATGCTGATACCAGTCTCTCCACTACATTCACCCAACAAGACCACTGTTTGATTTTTAACTATGGCTACTATTTGCAGAACGCATAGTAGTGTATGGCTCAGCAAAAGCTGATCACTGTCACCAAGATTAGTTCATGCATTCCAGCTGTTTCCTGGGGTTAGAAAGAATGAGACTTGGAGAAAAGAAACATCCCAGAAAATTACACTTCTGAATACTGACTTATTCCCTTTCATTAAGAAACACCAGGAATTCCATTTTCCACCTTGAAACAACATAATTCTCAGTCATCAGTGTCCACATCTCCTTTTAACAGACAGAAGCAGTCCCTGTGGCTAAAAGCATAGAGGTCTGAGAACAAAGAGAATGAGAGGTAGAGGGAAGAGGAAAAGGGACCGCATCATCTGCAGTTCACACAGCTGAGTTCAAATCATGGCCGCATCACTTCCTAGGTGACTTTGAGCACTCTATTTGTTGGACAGGAAAGGTGGCTCTTGTTGTTGTTGATAGGCACTGTCGAGTTGTTTCCAACTCACAGTGACCCTACGTACGTACAACAGAAGGAAACACTACCTGGTCCTATCCCATTCCCACACCTGTTGCTGTGTTTGAGCTCCCTGTTGAGCCACTGTGTCACTCCATCTCACTAAGGGCTTCCTCTTTTTCACTGGCCCTCTACTTCACCAAGCATGATGTCCTTCTCCAGAAACTGGTCCCTCCTGATAACATGTCCAAAGCACATGAAAGGAAGTCTCACCATCCTTGCTTCTAAGGAGCATTCTGGCTATATTTCTTAAAAGATAAATTTGTTTGTTTTTGTGGTAGTCTGTGGTAAACTCAATATCCTTTTCCAACACCATAATTCAAATTCATCAATTCTTCTTTGGTCTTCCTTCTTAATTGCCCAACTTTTACACGCATATGAGATGACTGGAAACACCATGGCTTGGGTCAGGTGCACCTTAGTCCTCAAAGTGACATCTTTGCTCTTCAACATTTTATACTGATCTTTGAAGCAGATTTCTCCAATGTAATACATCATTTGATTTCTTACCTGCTGCTTCCATTGGTGTTGATTGTGGATTCAAGTAATATGACATCTTTGACAATGTCAATCTCTTCTCCATTTATCATGATGTTGCTTACTTGTCCAGTTGTGAGAATTTTAGTTTCTTTATGTTGAGGTATAATCCTTACTGAAAGCTGTACTCTTTGATCTTCATCAGTAAGTGCTTCACTCTTCTTCACTTTCAGCAAGCAAGGATATGTTACCTGCATATCACAGGTTGTTAATGAATCTTCCTCCAGTCCTGATGCCACTTTCTTCTTCATGTAGTCCAGCTTCTTAGATTATCTGCTCAGTATACATATTGAATAAGTATTGTGAAAGGATACAACCATGATGCACACCTTTCCTGATTTTAAACCAGGCCATATCCCCTTGTCCTGTTCAAACAACAGCCTCTTGGTCTATGTACAGGTTCTTCACAAACACAATTAAGTGTTCTAGAATTCCCACTCTTTGCAATGTTATCTATAATTTGTTATGATCCACACAGTCTAACGCTTTTGCAGAGTCAATAAAGCATGTTGCTATTGTTGTTGTTGTTATGCGCTGTCGAGTCGGACTCCACTCATAGTGACCCCTCCTTGGGTTTCCGAGGCGTTATCACTATGGAAGTAGATTGCCCATCTTCCTTCCAAGGAGGGGCTGGTGGGTTTGAACTGCCAGCCTTCTGGTTAGCAGTCAAGTGCCTTAGGTACTTTCTGAAAAGCCTCTGCTTTAATCCATTATCCATCCCACATCAGCAAATTATACCTCACTCCATGCCCTATTCTAAATCCAGCTTGAACTTCTGGCATTTCCCTGTTGATATACTACTACAATCATTTTTTTAATTATCTGCAGCAAAATTTTACTTGCATGCGATATTGGTATTTCTAGATAATCTGCACATTTCATTGTATCACCTCTCTTTGGCATGTGCACAAATATGGATACATTACAATAATAGTACCACCTCAAGGGATTAAAACAACAGTGATTCACTCATGCTGCATGCCCACCATGGACCAGCTGGGAGTTTGGCTCTGTATCTCTCTCCTTATACCAAGACCCAGATACATGTAGTGGTCATTCTCTAGAATACTCTTTTAGGGAAAAGAGATCACTGAAGCATGAGCTTCCCCTGGGAATTACTCTCATCACTTTGGCTCACATTTAACTGGTGAAAGCAAGTTATGTGGTCACAAATTCAAGTGGGTAAGGAAACAGAGCCCTCGTTTGCACCAGAAGGAGAGAAAGCTGAGGTATGTGTGAATAGCCCTAATGACTACCACAGTACTTAACCTCACTGAGCCTCAATGTTCATCTGTAACATGGGATCACTGATGCTTATTCCATAGGACTGTTTTGTGGGAATTAAATGAAATAGCACCAGGTTTAACAAATGGCAGCTAGTAGTAGTAACAGTTGCCCTGGTAGTAGTTTCTCAACTAAGGACAGAAGAATCCAGTCAGCAAGAAATGAATGCCTTGGCCAAGGAATCCAATTTTCAAATTCTACTATTTCCTGTCAGCAGCCACAGAAAAGGACCAGAGCTTCCTCATGCCAATGAAGCTAGTCAGTTTAGGGTAACATGAAAACTATAATCTGACATATTCAGAAAATTCATTCCTGCTTCAGGTATTGTGGTAGTTAAGTTGTGCATCAACTTGACTGAGCCTGGTTTTGAGTGGCTGGGCAGCTCAATGTAGTTATTCCCTATGAGGAGACTGGTAATCAGTTCCATGGTGGAATCTACTGGAGCAGCTCAGTAGCTGCCTTAGGGATATGGTCTGCTTCCAATATAGAATACAACAGCTTTGAGAAAGATTTCTGAGCTTTCTGGCATGCTTGCACCCTGCATGTAGTCAAGTCTTCATCTCATTGGCCTTCTGTGTTGTCTGCCAATCCTGGGACTGTTAACAGACTTGAATTAGAGGTCTGCTGTACTGTTTGATAATCTTGCAACTATGCCATTTTACCAGGCAACCTTGGGTTTGTCAGCCTCAACAGCCAGCAGCTGCCTGAGCTAAGAGATGCCTCCAGTTTCAGTGGGCTGGGAGCAAGAGGCAGAGCTGAAGTCCAAGGTCAAGGGGCTTTCACCCAGCCCCTAGAGCTGGCACTTTGAACTCGTAGACTTCTAGCCTCTTATACTCTTCAGAGAATAAATCCCTCTTTGCTAAAGCCGCCCATTTGTGGTATTTTCTGTTAGAGCAGCACAAGAGAACCAAAGCAGATATCCCCTCTTTTTTCTCATTTTCAGATTAAGTGTTCACTTACACCAAATATTTATGTGTATGAGGTACTATCTTAGGCCCTGGATGATGAACAAGTCACAGTTTTCTCTAACAGAGACCCATTTCATACAAGTAGCACAGTTTATGGCCCAATGGCGCTCCAGCCAACCCCTCTCACAGCAAAAGAACTCAGTCATACTAATAAGGAAATCTATACAAACTATAGAAGTCTGTAATCATTCTAAGAGTACTCAAAAACAAAAATGAAATTACCTGTTGCCTCAGGTTAACAAACACTATACTGTGTACTCTGATCGAATGCATATTACATATGACATTTCCTCTCATTTGTTTTCAGGCCAGCTGGATTGACACAGTGGCTGCAACGAAGGGCTCAGGCATAGCAAGGATCATAAGGCTTGTGCAGGCCTGGGCACTGTTTCATTCGATTGTACACAGGGTCATTATGAGTAGGAGCCAACTCGAAGGCACCTAACAACTAACAACAAAAGCTCTTAGGATAATCAGAGCAGATCTTCTTCATGCTAATTAATCTTCTGGGAACAATGGAATAAAAACATAACTGACAGTCCATGGTTATCAAATAATTTACCAATTACAAATGTCAACTGGACAAATTGGTTCACTGAAATATTTATTGAAAATCAACTAAATGTGAGACAATATGTTTAGCAATGGGGATACAAAGATAAATGGGATATGGCCCAGGCTCTTCAGGCATTTTATCAACAATGAAGGAAACATACCTGCACTACAATGTGGTGGATATAGCGATAGAGCATTGTGGAGACTTGGGGGAGAGGGGAGCGTGGTGTGGAGAAGTCTGAGAGCAGAAAGGAGAGAGGTAGAGAGACATGTGAAGAAAGTTGCCAGGAGGAATTAAAGAGTCTTTAAGGATAAGTTGGATTTAGCCAGGTCAAGTATGGAATAAAGGTTTTAGGCAGCAGGAAAAGCATGAATAAGAGATTGAAAGACATGGAATCTAAGAATATAGGAATTTAAAGATTGCTGGAGCTCACAGTACAAGTGTGGGAGTATCAAGAATGATTAGAAAGTGAAGCAAAGACCAAGTCAAGGAGCAACTCACAGACTAGGGACCTTGGGCTCAATCTTATAAATGATAACCAGGCTAGGGAAAGAGAACTTATGTGTGAGCTTATAAATGACAGGGTTTTTTAGAAGAAAGAGTGATGTGTTCACATTTGTGACTTAGATAGATCCTTCTGGTAGTTAATAAGACTGGATTTAAAGAGGAAAAAAATGAAGCCTGGAAAAAACAGGAGAATGTTAAAAAAAACCTACACAAGAGATGATGAAGACTTGAACTAGAGCAACTGTAATAGAGTTAGAGAAGGGACAGAATGAGTAAGAAGTGAAAAATCAGAAGAGTCTGATGACTGAGGAATAGAGACAGTGAAGGATGAGGAGGAGACTATGGTGGTAAGGCCTTTTGCTGAGCAAGAGGATGAGTGGAGGATCTACTGAGGTGAAGGGTGGAGTCAGAGAAGTAGAACTGCAATCTGGAATATCAAGACAATTCTAAACGCCATAAACAGTTTACCACAGAAAGGAGAAAATATATTTCTGAAGATTCTGCCAGATATTTTTATCCAAGTTTTACTATTTGCTGCCAAGAATAAATTTCATTATTAACTTTGAAATTGATATCCCACAGCTAGAATATTGGATTTGCTTTTCCTCTTGTCTCTCTTACTCAAATGTGCACAGAAACACAAATTCAAGTAGTTAGATCTTCAGTTGTCTCCAATAATTAAATCCAGACATTGTTTGGTCTAATAAGATTGTTTTACTGTATATTGGCATGAAAGACATTGGCTCAGAATAGAATCTACTGCATAAAAGGTAAGAATTTTACCACTGAACAACCCCTGCCCACCCCCTAGTCATTAGTGCTATCCAACAAATAGTTCTAAATTGCCATTTTGGGGGCACAAGGTAGGATAGCAATTCTTTTAAGTTCGGTGGATACACATGACTTACTTTGACAAATGAAATATGAGTAAGAGTGTCATGTGTCAATTCTGAGCATAAGATTACGATGTGGCATGTGAGTCACAATAACTCTTCCCCACTGTTATAATGATTGTGAAAGCATGTATTGAGATAAGACTCTGTTAGTTTGGATCCTGAGTAAAGTATAATAAGCAGAGTCTCCTGAAGATCCACGTTAGAGATGTGCTAGCATGAATAAAAGGGCTCCCTGGGTGGTGCAAATAGCTAACATGCTTAACTGGTAACTAAAAGGTTGGAGGTTCAAGTCCAGCCAGTGGAATCTCAAAAGAAGACCTGGAGATCTACTTCCAAAAATACAGCCATTGAAAACCCTATGGCACACAGTTCTACTGACATACATGAGGTGACTGTGAGTAGAGTTGACTCGATACTAACTGGTAGCATGAATAAGAAAGAAACGTTTGTAGTGTTAAGTAACTGAGACATTTGGGGTTAGTTGTCGCTGTAGCAAAACTCAGTCAATCCTGGCTACTAGTTGTCATGGAAGTGGTGAAGAAAGAAGGTCAGGGGAATGAGCTCCTCTTTGCAGGTCATCAGAATGATCTCCACGGTACTAGTCCTCAGCAGTATGCTCTGGGAGGCAGAGGGTGAATCAAAGTCACAAACAACTAGGCATCATTTCTTAATGACTCCTACTTATCCTTCCCTTTCAATGCTGCAGTTAATCAGTGTGCTTTATTTAGTTTTACAGTTGAATCATCTGGTTCTCCATTCATTCATCAACATTTATTGATCTACTGCTATGTACAAGGCATTCTACTAGACAAAGCAGACCAATAGCTGTCAAACTTTTTGGTCTCAAGACCCCTTTGTACTACTATCAACTAAGAGCTTTTGTCTATTTAGGTTGCATCTATCAATATTTACCATTTTAGAAACTAAAACAAAAATTTTAAAATATATATTAAATAAATATTTAAAACAATACTAATAAACTTATTACATGTTAACATAACTAATGTAATTTATTAAAAATAACTATAATTTCCAAAGTATACTGTACTTTTTATCAAAGTAAAATTTTACTGTTTGCTGAATTTCAGTGAAAAGAATGGCATTGTTTGACATTTTTGCAAATTTCTTTAATGTGTAACTTAATGGAATATAGCTGCAGTATCATATCTGCTTCTGCAATGAATCTGTTGAGATATGTCCTTTTGACTGAATTATATGAAGAAAATCCTAGGGCCGTAAGGCATCTTGAGGACACTCAGGAATACTCAGTCCTCACTTTAAGAAATAATACTATAGTGAAAGAGTTAGCAAACTTTTTTTGTAAAGAGGCAGGTAATGTATATTTTAATCTTTGCAGGCCATAGAGTCTCTGCTGCAACTACACAATTCTGCCATTATACCCCGAAAGCAGTCACAGATAATACAGTATATGAGCAAATGAGCATGGCCATGTTCCAACAAAAATCATTTATAAAAACAGGCAGTGGGCCAGATTTGATCCATGGCTTGTAGTTTGCTAATCCCTGCAATACAATTAGACATGAGTCTTACCATTAAGAAATTTATAGCTCGTAAAGGCAGTAAGACACATACCCACAAAGTAGAATGAGGTAAGTATCATGTTGAGAAGCCTCAGACAAAAGTGATTTCAGAGATCAAAATCAAATAGAGAGTACCTCAGGTTACAAAGGCTTTAAGGAAGTAAGTCTCAAAAGGATGGACAGAATTTAACAGAACATCTCAGGAAGGCAAAGAATATTCCAAGTGGAAACACTGTCCAGGGCAAAGTAACTAAGAGGGGGAAGCACCCAGCAACTTCGAGTAATAGTATAGAAATAAGTTTAGAAAAAAGGAAATATAAGGTAGCGTAGTGCCTAAGGCACCTGACTGCTAACCAGAAGGCTGGTGGTTCAAACCCACCAGCCACTCCTCAGAAGGAAGGTTGGGCAATCTACTTCTATAGCGATACTGCCTCGGAAACCCAAGGAGGGGTCGCTATGAGTCAGGTCCAACTCGACAGCACATAGCAACAACAACATACCTTTTAAGTCATGGTATAATGAGCCTTAATGCCAATCTCAGGAGCTTGGAGGTTGTTTGAGATGCAATGAAGCACCATTGAGGAGGTAACTTATCAGCTAAATATAAAAAGATTCATTGGAAAATGACATGTAGGATGCATTTGGAGGGACCACGGTGACACAGTGGTTAACTGTTCCACTGCTAACCAAAACGTCAGTGGTTTGAACCCACTAGCAACTCTGTGGGAGAAAGATGTGGCAGTCTATTCCAACAAAGATTACAGCCTTGGAAACCCTGTTAGGCAGTTCTACTCTGTTCTATAGGGTCACTGTGAGTCAGGATTGACTAGAGAGCCCGAGTTTTCAGATGTGTTTGTATATATTCAACTATAAGCAGTGACACCAGATGCAGACAGGATATTGGAGTTGACTAAGCAAGAGCAAATAAGGACCCCAACAAAAATATTGACAGTAAGATTAGAAAGGACATAGAGGCAAGCAACATTACAGACATAACTTAAAATAGATTGAGTGGTTGTTTGGTGGTAGAGAAGAAGGGTAAGTATGTAATCAAAGATAATGGTATGATTCCACGTCTGCAAGAAAAGAGTGGTAAGAAACAAGTCAGGAGAAAGGACAGAACTGGGGATGAGAAGAGTTTAATTATAAACATAGTCCACTTATAATCATTATTGTCAACTTTAAGTGTGAATCCTCATGAATCCCAAACTCTCAATTTCAGAAACAACCCTACTTGTAATTTTAGCAGATTGTCTAAATTTTTTTCCAAACTTGTGCCTCTTGAAATCTTGTCCAAGTTCCCAGTATCTGAAATATAGCAAAGTTTCTAGGTTTTCATTCTTTCTCCATCATGATTCTATTGACAGCCTTCTAAAGTTAACACACACTTTGGTGCTATTGTTGTTGTTAGCTGCCATCAAGTCAGTTCCAAATCACAGCATACCTGTCCATGGACAACAGAACAGAACACTGCCCAGTCCTGTGCCATCCTCCTAATCACTGCAATGTTTGAGCCCGTTATTACAGCCACTGTAACTCGAGAGGCTTCCTCTTTTTCACTGACCCTCTGTTTTACCAAGTATCATGTCCTTCTCCAGGGACTGGTCCTTCTTGATAACATGTCCCAAGTGTATGAGACAAATCTTACCATGCTCCCTTCTAAGGGGCATTCTGGCTCTACTTCTTCCAAGACAGATTTGTTCATTCTTCTGGTAGTCCACGGTATATTCAATATTCTTTGCCAACACCATAATTCAAAGGTGTCAATTCTTCTTTCATCCTCCTTATTCATTGTGCAGCCTTTGCATGCATACAAGGTGAATGAAAAGATCATGGCTTGGGTCAGGTGCATCTTCTCAAAGTGACATCTTTACTTTATAATACTTTAAGGAGGTCTTTTGAAGCAGATTTTTCCCAAACGAATACATCATTTAATTTTTTGACTGCTACTTCCTTGAATGTTGACTATGGATCCAAGTAAAATAAAATCCTTGACAATTTCGATCTTTTCTGTTTAATTATATTCCTTATCGGTCCATTTATGAGAATTTTTGTTTATGTTCAGGTGTAATTCATACTGATGGCTTTGGTCTTTATCAGTAAAAACTGCTTTCACCAAACAAGCTTGTGTCATCTGCATATCACAAGCTGTTGTTAATAAGTCTTCCTCCAATGCTGATGCCACATTCTTCTTTACACAGTTCACTTTCTCAGATTATTTGCTCAGTACACAGACTGAATGAGTATGGTGAAATTATATAAATTTTATGAACACCTTTCCTGATTTAAAACCATGGAGTACTCCCATGTCCTGTTCAAATGACTACCCCTTGGTCTATGTATAGGTTCAGCAAGAGCACAAGTAGGTGTTCCAGAATTTTTATTTCCCAAAAGGTTATATCCATAATTTGTTATGATCCACAAACTCTAATAACTTTGCATAGTCAAAAAAAAAGAAAAAAAGACCATTAAGTATATGTTTTTTTCAGTACTTTCTGCTTTCAACCAAAATCCATCTGACATCTGCAATGATATCCCTAATCTCACATCCTATTCTGAATCCAGCTTGAATTTCTGGCAGTTCCCTATGTACTGCTATAACCCTTTGTTAATTATCTTTAGCAAAATTTTACTTGTATGTGATATTAATGATATTGTTAGATAATTTCCACATTCTGTTGGATCACCTTTCTTTGGAATGGACACAAATACGAATCTCTCCCAGTCAGTTGGCCAGGTAGCTGCTGCTGACTTCCAAGTTTCTTGGCATAGACAAATGAGCCTTCCACCACTGCATTCGTTTCTTGAAACATCTCAATTTGTATTCTGGTAATTCCCTGTGTCTTGTATTTCATTAAAGCCTTCAGTGTAGTTTTGACTTCTTCCTTCAGTACCATTGATTCTTGATCATATGCTACAGTGTGAAATGGCTGAATAGCAAGTAATTCTTTTGGGTGCAGCGCCTCTGTGTGTTCCTTCCATCTGCTTTTGATGCTTCCTGCATTGTTCAATATTTTTCCCATATAACCCTTCAGTATTGCAATTTGAGGCTTCGATATTTTTCTTCAGTTTTTTCAGCTTGAGAAATGCCAAGTGTATTCTTCTCTTTTGGCTTACTACCTCCAGGTCTTTACACATTTCATTATGACACTTTTCTTTGTCTTCTCAAGCCACCCTTTAAAATCTTCTGTTCAGCTTTTTTACCTCATCACTTCCTTCATTTGCTTTAGCTACACTATGTTTAAGAGAAGTTTCAGAGTCACTTCACAATTATTTTGGTGTGTGGTGTTTTTTTTTTTTTTTTTCCTTTCCTGTTTCCTTCTTTAATGACCTTTTGCTTTCTTTACACATGATGTACTTGATGTCATCCCACAATGTGTCTGGTCTTTGGTCACTAGTGTTCAATATCTCATATCTATTCTTGAGATGGTTTCTAAGTTCAAGGGCAATATACTCAAAATCATACTCTGGGTCTCATGGACTTAATTTTCTTCAGCTTCAACTTGACCTTGTATACAAGCAATTAATGATCTGTTCCACAGTCTGCCCTGGCCTTGTTCTGATAGAACATACACTGTAGTCCATTGAAAAGGCAGTACAGTCACACCTTGTTTCATCATGCTTTGCTTTATTGTACTTCACAGATACTGCATTTTTTACAAATTGAAGGTCTGTGGTAAGATTGCATCAAAGCAAGCCTACTGGTGCCATTTTTCTAATAGTATGTGCTCACTGTATGTCTCTGTGTCACATTTTGGTAATTCTCACAATATTTTAAACTTATTCATAATGCTATTATACACTTAATAGATTATAATATAAACATAACTTTTAAATGCACTGGATTTTTTTTTAAATCATGTAACTTGCTTTATTGAGATACTTGCTTTATTGCAGTAGTCTTGAACCAAACCCACAATATCTCATGTGTAAACCTGTACTATATATGTCAATGAAATAATTAATGAGATCTTTTTCAGAAACTCAGAGTAAATAATAATTATTCCCTTTTTTTAAGTGGTTGTTGTTGTTATGTGCCATCAAGTCGGACCCAACTCATAGCGACTCCTCCTTGGGTTTTCGAGGCAGTATCATTATGGAAGTAGATTGCCCCAACCTTCCTTCCAAAGAGTGGCTGGTGAGTTTGAACTGCCAGCCTTCTAGTTAGCAGTCAAGTGCCTTAGCCACTATGCTACCAGAGCTCCTAAGGACTATCTAAATTTGAAGAATGCTGTAATTCATTCTTCGATTAAAAAAAAAAAAAAAAAACACCAAACTCCCTGCCATCGAGTCAAATCTGACTCATAGCGACTCCTCCTTGGCTTTCCAAGGCAGTATCACTACGGAAGTAGATTGCCCAACTTTCCTTCTGAGGAATGGCTGGTGGGTTAGAACCATCAGCCTTCTCGTTAGCAGTCAAATGCCTTAGGCACTATGCCACAAGAGTTCCCTTTCATTCCTGGATAGTACATATGTTTTCTTAATGTCTTATGTTGAGAGATTTTATTTCCTACACAGTCTTTTGAAAAGTATGACTATGAGAAGCTACAATGAGGGAATTTCTAAAATTCCATTTGGATTTGCTTTTGCCTTTTGAAAGGCCAAAAACATATATATACAAGCCACTGAATTGATTCCGACTCATAGCAACTCCCACTAGGTTTCCGAGGCTGGAAATCTTTATGGAAACAGATTGCTTCTTCTTTCTCCTGCAGAGCAGCTGGTAGGTTCCAAACACCAACCTTTTGGTTAGCAGCCAAATGCCTTTAACTATTACACCACCAGAGCTCCTTCAAAAACATATATAGGAATAATATAGGTTATCCAAGTAATATTCCAATCAAGAATAACAAAGAAGACACAGAAAGATGCACAAGAGGTACAGACAAGAATTGCATATATAATACTGTGTTATCAGAAATAACAAACATTAATTTATGGGTAGATACATAAGTAGACAGGTTAAATAATCAAGTACGTCTGGGCAAAAGGGAATATACCCATGAACATATCTAAGTTTGGCAGACGATATTTCTATGTATGTATTTGTATGTGCTATAAGAATGTCCATATGTATAATAGAGCTAACAGGTGGAGAAGTTATGATAACTTCTTAGTCACAGGAAACATGCTGAGGAAGTGAGTTGCTGGGCCCGTGGGCTCGGAACCATGATTGCAGAGGGCATCAAGCCATTTGGCTTTAACATACTACACAAAAACTTTGTTCTACATCCTACTTTGGTGATTAGGGACTGGGGTCTTAAAAGCTTGTAGTGGCTATCTACAATGCAACAATTGGTCTCTCCTCATCTGGAGCAAAGAAGAATGAAGAAAATAAAGAAGTATGGAAACAATTAATCCAAGGGACTAGTGAACCATGTGAACCTCAGCCTACATGACCCTGAGACCAGAAGAACTGGATGGTGCCTGGTTAGCTACCACTATCAACTACTCAGAAAGAGATCAGTGTAGGAGATTTTGGATAGAGTGAGAGAAAAATGTGGACCAAAACTCAAAATCATAAAAAGAGATTAGGTTTACTGTTCTGATAGAGACTTCTGAAACCCCTGAGACTATGGCCTCTAGTCAGCATTTGGGCCTGGAACTGAACTCATTCCCGTGGCTTCCAGTCAAACAGTAGACAGGTATATAAGGTAAACATTTATGCCTTATAGGTATTAGAACAGTCAACCACAGGAAATCAAACCACCAAAAAACTAAATCCACTGTCATCTAGTCGATTCTTACTCACAGAAAGCCCCAGTGGGGTTCCAAGGCTATAAATCTTTATGGAAGTAGATTGCCTCATTTTCCTCCCATGGAGCAGCTGGTGTGTTTGAACTATAAACCTCCTGGTTAGCAGCAAAATGCCTTACCCACTATGCCAGCAGAGCTCCTTTTATGGATGATCAGAAGGGTAGTATTTGCACAAGGAGATAGGCCAAGGGGCAGAATGCATAGGAAAGGACACAGGGAGGAAGTGGGAAGAAAGCTGTTGCATTATAGAGATTGCCTTCAATGTCATGAAACAGAATGTGAATGAACTATTTGTATGGAAAATGAATTTATTCTGTAAACTTTCACCCAAATCACAATAAAAAAGACTAATCCCACATGTTGAACCGGGTGAAGAAGGAATAGAGGGATAGAAGGTAATGCTCAGAATCAGATGAAAACACACAATTTATAAAAGCAATGATGACAGCTGTGATGTGGTGACTGTTTGCCTACCCAATGGCAGGTGTAGTGGATCTCAGAAAAACTAAGGTGAGAATGTGATAACAAAACAGAATCTAGAAGACTCTTGCCCAATAGTAAGTAACTTAAAAATATCCTAGTAAAATATATCTTCAAAACTGGCCACAATACACATGATGGAGGCAGAAACCTTAATTGCCAACCTTCTATACTGTAAATTCTATCACCTTTTTCCATGAATAGTTTCCAATCACATTCCTGAGTGTAAACTCAAAACCTGACTCATTCTAGATTCCTTCCTCTCCCTGACCTAATATTCAGTTAGTTGCCAAATCCTGTGGGAGCTCTGGTGGTATAGCACCTAAGGCATCTGACTAATAACCAGAAGGCTGGTGGTTCAAACCCACCAGCCACTCCTCAGAAGGAAGGT
>NW_006921685.1:7055930-7073942 GCF_000298275.1 Orycteropus afer afer | reverse complement strand
GCCATCTGGTTAGCAGGCAAGTGTCTTAGCCACTATGCTACCAGAGCTCCCTACATCCTCATTTACCTCCATTTAATCTACTGCAATTACTTCTTACCTATGTCCCGTGTCCCTGCCTCTAGCCTTTATCCATTACATTCAAATAATCCCTGTCAGATTAATTTCCTAAAAGCACAGTTCTGACCATTCTACCTCCATGCTTTAAAAAAAAACACTTTCATAGGCCTTCTACAAAATGGTTCACTTATTTTGTCACCTAAGTTTCCCAATGTCCTATTCTCATGCCTTCTCTGTTAATTAAATGTGTCAACTTATGCTCTCTCACACAAACTCTTCATACTTTCTCAACAACCTGGTTGCTTTTATACTTTTCTCTCAGCCTAGCATCACCTTTCAACGTCTCACCCTGCTTTTACTACAATCTCCATTTATGAAAACACTACTCATCTTTTAAGGCCTAATGAAAAGTCTATCTCCCCTAAAAAGACTTCTTTTCCCACTTGTTTTTATGGCTCACAGCCCCCATTCTTCCAATTAGCATTCTCAGAGGGAGTATTACACACCAAATACCTGGTTAGACACTGTATACAAAACAAATTTGCCTCCATACTCTTTTGGTGGCATTTACTATGTTGTTGTTAGGTGCCAAGGAGTCAGCTTTGACTTATAGCAACCCTATGTACAACAGAACAAAACACTGCCCAGTCCTGTGTCAGCCTCACAATCCCCGCAACACCTGAGCCTGTCGTTGCAGCCACTGTGTCTATCCATCTCATTGGGGTCCTTTACCATAGAGGCATTTCCTATGTTGTTGTTTGCCGTCGATTCGGCCTCGACTCATAGCGACCCCTTTCCGAGGCAGTATCACTACGGCAGTAGATTGCCCAACCTTCCTTCCAAGGGGTGGCTAGTGGGTTTGAACCGCCAGCCTTCTGGTTAGCAGTCAAGTGCCTTAGGCACTATGCTACCAGAGCTCCATTCCTATAGACTTTATCAAACTGTTGTTATCTGTGAGTTTCCCTTATCCCCTTTCCTCCAATTGGATTGTGTAATCTAGCAGATGAAGAGTTCAATGAATAGTTGTTGAGTTGAACTTATTAAACCTTCTGGGTTCTACATTTTCCTAAAGAAGTTCCAAAACTTTTTTTAACAAAATTCTAGAGCCACAGAAAACTATCACTTTTATTTAGTCAGTAAACTTCACAAAAGTTGAAAGACTATGAATTGCCTAGATCCAGAAATGCTCAAAGAGCAAATTAAAAAAAAAAAGAAAAAAAAAAAAATTAAAGCAAAAAGTTCCATTTGCAATTCAGTTCTTTAAATGTTAATGTTAACCGTGTAATCAAATTGTAAGATGAAACAAGAATCTACAGAGTTGTACCACTGTGGTTTCATAAAAAGAAACAGTACTATCTAATATTCATACTTGAGATAGTGAGAACATTAAACACTGGCTAAGAACCTATAAAGCAAAACACTGAACTGGACCAGGATCCCACCTATTAGATTTACAAACTAGATAGACACAACACAAAGCAAAGTGAAGACAGAGACCAGGAATGTGCAGAGGATTACAAGAAAAAAACCTTAAACCTCACTTTCTTCTTTGAAGTTCAGACCTCAAAGTCTGAAGCAGCAGATCTCGACTGCCAATAACTACAAAAGGACACAAGTGTTTTCTAAGGGCTCTGATGGGGCTGTTAGATGCCCAACTGAATTCACAGGTAGCACTCAGAAGTCAAGAGCTTTTCCGGGTCCACCAAAACAGGGTATGCTACAATACTCTAATTATGGCAAATCATTTAGGTGGGTATTAACTTGTCCTGAAAAGCAGAAGTGAAAACTCCTCTTTTGTTCTCAGTGGCCCAGGCTGATTCCAGACCTGTCAGTGAGATCTGTGAGAGGAAATCATTTTTAATTTTGTTCCAACTTTTAATTCAATACCTTGGCAGCATCTGAAAAGGATAAGAGCTCTAAGCTCACATCTGCCTCAGGTGACAACTAAGAAAAGAAGCATACAATGTGAAAATGATGAGAGCTTACTCCCAAAAGTGACTTTAAATGTAGCTCTTCAAAGCCAGTTAGTTACTTTAAGTTACACCAGGAATGAAGATACCTTGCTAAGAATCCTCGAAGTTTAAATTAAAGGAATTTTGTTATAAATTCTATTTTTCAGTTGATATTTTGGGCAGTGTTTTTAAAACTAATTCTTTGTTCACTATTAGCAATAAACTGATAATCGAATGAGGAGGAATGTGGGGAAATAGTTTTTGCAGTTAAACAATATTCACTTCACAGATTGATAGTTAGTTAATTTAATATGGCCAAGATGGGCTATAATGAAAATTGGGCTATTGGCTGCTTTCAATAAAATAATGGTGTGCCAAGGATCAACAAGTCACATGTTTCAAGCACCTGCACTACACTGCTTGTTATTGATAGTTGCCACTGAGTAGATTAAAACTCAATGTGAAAGAAGGAAAGAGAAACCTGCCCTAAAGGAGCTTTTTTTTATGTAGTTAAAATGGAAAAAAAATACAGACAATGAAACATCAGAGGACAACATAAAACAGTATATGGTAAATCTTTCATTGTGAGGCTTAGGCACTAGTTATGGAATTTTAAGACTTCAAAAGGTCTAATGTGTTTATGAGAACGATTTTATCAAAGGAGATGGAATTTCATTCAGATCTTATTGAATGGTTTCGGATAGGCATCTGTGGAACGCATTCCTGAAAGGGCAGAAGGATCAACTAAGACAAACAGGATCAACAAAG
This sequence comes from Orycteropus afer afer, assembly GCF_000298275.1. Taxonomy (NCBI): domain Eukaryota; kingdom Metazoa; phylum Chordata; class Mammalia; order Tubulidentata; family Orycteropodidae; genus Orycteropus; species Orycteropus afer. The sequence continues at coordinate 7,071,165 of NW_006921685.1, read as the reverse complement.
GCTTGCAGGTAGAAATCCTGATGGGAGACATAAACAAAGGGCAAGCTTATCAAAGTAGGGGTTCATATTGAGAGCAGTCCCATAATGGTGCAAACATTAACTATTCAGCTTCCACCTGAAAGGTTGGAAGCTCAAGTACACCCAGAGGAATCTTAGGACAAAGGCCTGGAGATCTCCTTCTAAAAAGCAGCCACTGAAAACCCTATGGAGCACAGTTCTACCTGGACACATATGTGGTCTCCAGGAGTCAGAATTGCCCAGATGGCAACTGGTACTGGTGATGGTCATGTAGAGAAAAGATGAAAATGAGGGAAGATAAGTAGGTGGAAACAGCAAGACTGTGTAACCTGGCCCATGCCCCACTAGCTCTTGCAATTAGTAACTTTCCATGGTAACCCCCTTTGTTTCTTTTTCAAAAAGAGCAGTTGCAAGCAGGACAACAAAAGAACACTAGTTCCTACTGGCCCAAGGAGCATGTGCGGAAGACTCCATCCAGCCTTTTCCTAAAATGAACTAGTGAAGTATCCTCCCACAAAAACTCCCCCCTGAACATGCTGTTGTTGTTGTTGTTATGTGCTGTTGGGTCGGACCCAACTCACAGCGACCCCTCCTTGGGTTTCTGAGGCAGTATCACTACGGAAGTAGATTGCCCCATCTTCCTTCCGAGGAGTGGCTGGTGGGTTTGAACCGCTAGTCTTCTGGTTAGCAGTCAAGTGCCTTAGGCTACCAGAGCTCCCCTGAACATGCTAAGGCCACCATTTGCAGAACATGCAATGCGTGACTGCTGCACCTGCACTTAAACTGCTCAAAAAAAAAAAAAAAAAGTCCCGAAACATTAGATCTCCTAGAATTTCAATGAATATGTGTAACTTCTCTTCGCAAACCCCATAAAGCTGTAGCTCACACTTCAGAGAGTCAGATTTGAGAAGAATCCCTCCTGACTCCTTATGTAGTGCTAAGAAAATGAAAGGCTACTTTTTCAAAGCCCAGTGTCTAGAAATTGGATTTTGTGCACAGGAGACAGTGACTCTCCTGGGGTCATCCTCTATTACAATTTAGCACTACCTTGCATATCTTAGTTATTCAATATGTATATATTAAATTTAATTGAATTGATGTGTTAGGTAATACGTAGTGTTTGGAAAAGTGACTGAGATTATACATCAATGCTCTGAGCTTAGAGAGAGAAAAAAATCACTTAAAAAAACAATTATAAGGACCCTCTCTCATTATTAAAATGTGTTTTCTTATAAGGATTAGCCCAGGTTACAGTCTTAGGGAGATTTCTAAATAGTTGACACAGTTCCATATCAATTACAATGAACATTTTACTAAATTTTCCTGACTTCCTCCCCCTCCCCCCGAAATCCACAACATTTCAATGTCTGACAAGGTATAAATAAAAATTCTGGAGGATAATAATAAAAGCTACAACTTCTTTAGAAATTCCTTTAAAGGCCTTGCTAATAACAGTTAAGATAGATTTATTGAGTACTGAACACCATTCCACTTTATCTATTTCTAATTTAGCTCTCATAACAACCTTATGTTGGTAAAATTAACCCAATTTTACTAAGAAACTGGTTCTTAAAGAATTAAGTTGACCAAAATCAAGAAGTCAGTAGATCCAAGGATTCAAATCCAATCCTGCCTGATTCCAATCCCTAATGACGAAACTTCTTATCTGAATTTTTTTTTCCTCAAGAGACATCACTGAAAAAAAAATAATTATAAGAAATTCATGATTTTTATAAAGAAAAATCATGTGAGTTAGAGTTTCATTAGATTGTTGTTGTTATTTGCCCTCGAATCGGACCCAACTCATAGTGACCCCTCCTTGGGTTTCTGAGGCAATATCACTATGGAAGTAGATTGCCCAAACTTCCTTCCAAGGAGTGACTGCTGGGTTTGAACCACCAGCCTTCTGGTTAGCAGTCAAGTGCCTTAGGCACTACACTACCAGATTAGTCACTAGATATGGCCATGTGTATTTCCTCTACTTTAACTTCAATAAATATTCCCCAGGAAAGGTTTAGATGAAACTACCATATGATAAAGTTCAAATCCTGTATTACAAGCTATGTGGTATGGGGCAAGTTACTTAACTTTTCTAGGCCCTCATTTCCTCATCTGTAAAATGGGAATAATAACAATAGCCCTTAACAGGGTTGTTCGGAGGATTAAACAGTATCACATAGGAAAAGCACCCACCTCAGGGTTATACCTGAAAAGTACTTAATGTTTGTAACTTTTATTACTGTTCAGTAATAAAATGTATTATCCACATTCCTTAGACCTACTTTCTAGTTGAAATCATTAAAAAAAATTATTAGTGCAGTAATGTGCCCTTCCCCCAATTTTCTACTACAAGCTGCTACTTTTCTTTTCAGATTTAGCCCAGAAATCACCTCCTCCAAAAGCCTCTTCTACCACTACCACTCTCAGACAGCAAGGATGTTCCCATAATTTATTTGTGTCTCTATGGTATGTGTGTTTTCAGCCATTTCACTTAGCATTTTATGAGTCCTGCCTCCCTATACAGAAAGAAAGCACCTTGAGGGCAAGGACTCAACTTATTCAGCTCCGTATACCCCAGCGCCTAGTACAGTGCCTGGCATGAAGTAATGCATGAAGCTTAATTATTCATCAATACATCTCAATTTCTAAAGGACCTAGAGATTATTAACACAGTTGTTGAAAGATTGTAGTTCAAAACACACTAGCTTAGGATGAACTAAAACTTCCTCAAAGTCATCTGAGAAAGATATCTTCCCAGGAAAGTGCAATTTTCTCCTACTAAAATATAAGAAACTAAAAGCAATAGGTTCATTATATGAAAGGAATACCAAACCACATCTGTTGCCATGGAGTTGATTCCGACACATAGGGACCCTAAACGATAGAGTAGAATTGTCCCATAGGGTTTCCAAGACTATAAATCTTTATGGAAACAGACTGCCACATCTTTCTCCCAAGGAGTCCGTGGATGGGTTCAAACTGACAACCTTTTAGGGCCCTTCATGAAAAGGAATAATAGTTACAAGCCTAATGATGTCACTATGAATGGGTTTCCTGACAATTATGAAGAATTTATATCACATATAAATTTGGAAAGAGCTCTGTGGCATAGTAAGTAAGGCATTTGGCTGCTAACCAAAAGGTCAGCAACTCAAATCCACCAGCTACTCTGTGCAAGGAAGATGGGGTGATCTACTTCCATAAAAATTTACAGCCTCAGAAACCCAATGGGAGCCACTATGAGTCAGAATCGACTCAATGACATGAGTTTTGTTTTGTTTTTGGGTTTTTTTTTTTTTTTTTTTAGTTTATAAAATGAATTTGGGAAACTCGGGAAAATCCATGCAGTTCCCTGTGCATATTCTTTTCTCTTTTGGTTTCAGGTATATAAACTTAATATACTTTAATGAAGCTCTGAATTTTGAAAAAGTAACAATCCTATCTTATGCTTCTTTTTCACTGTCTATAGAACCTACTGTTCTTTGGCACATATCAGGTATTTGGGTTTTAGGGTTTTTTTCAAGTTATTACTTTAGTAAGTTCTTTTTCTCAGCCTGAACTTGAATGCCTTTGAAGCCACCGTCAGAGACCTCATCTCAAGTGATCTTCCTTATGACCCTCTGAGGTAAGAAAACTCAGCCTCAGAGGAAACCAAGGCTCAGAGCAATGTCACATGGAGGGAGGGCTGCCAGTGTCAGGCCTCATCCTGAGTCTAGTACTCTTTCCACTGCCTTATAGAGTACTGTACTCAAATTCAGGATGGCAGATCACAAGAAAATGTGTTACCGGTACATTCTACATAGTACAAGAAATAAATCGCCAAGTGTGAGTTTAGAAATCTTCAAGTCTTATTCTTTCAGACATTCTTGGGATATCCTCAGCTTAGCACCCATGAGCCCAAACTTCCTGCCCTCCCACTCCCACCACCACCACCATCGTTGCCCTCATTGACTTACTTAGCCATCCCACGCTGGGAGTGCGCCGCACTCGAGGGTCATCATCCAAGGTGCGGGTTGCTAGGCAGGGCACTGAGTTCTCAAGCGGGCTGCGAGCTTTAGTGTCAGAAGCAGAAGACAGGAGAAGGAGGAGGACACATGAGCAGCCACAGCAAGGATGAGAATGGAAGCATTAATTAAGAAGAAAAAAATACTAAAGCAAATCACACAAGCGGGTTAAAGGAGAACAACGACATATTACATTGACACATCCCCTCCCATGACCCAGCACCCTTAAATGGAACAAATCCCAACACAGAATGAAAAACATCTAAAACAGTTTACATTCAATCATTATGGTTCTCCAAGTGCTAACGGATGATCCGCCCTGCAGCTGCAGCACACAAAACATGATGTATGAAGATTTACATTATGAATACTAATCTCAAGATGCAAGATGGAAACCGTTAATAAATTTGCACCACATAAGCACACACAGAAGGAAGCTAAACAAAATTTGGTTATGCACAGGAGGCGGGAGAGTGTCATATTAGTGAGCAGCTTTCTTATGATGTGCCCACCAGACCCTTCTATAAATCTTGTGAACAAATGCAGAAAGCAACACTTCACACTACTATTACTACTGAAATATTTTCCTTGATATACAACTGGCTAATTCCCTTTGTCTGTAGTTTTTCAGCCCTTCAAAAACACAAGACTGGCATACAGACAAAGCAATTCCTTAACACAAACACATTTAGAAGTACTTACTAACCCTCATTTTCTAATGCCCTTTAATACATATTTTACCATAATTTTAACACATGGTATACTCATGCCAAATCTTAGGCCATGTCAAATAAAGTATAATGATATAGGTAAAATATTGTATGGTTCCTCCAGATATTTTTCATCAACCAGGTAACACCATTAACTTCTGCCTAAAGAGAGTTTCATTCGGACTTCATGTCATTTATTTTGCTATTCTAATCAAATGCCACACTCCAAAGCTAATTAAGAAATAGTATAATTACCCTTTAAAGAATGACAATAAGGCTGGAATATCTATCACTAGACTGAAAAAAATTTGACTTGATAAGTTTTTGTGGGGTTTTTTTTTCCCCCTTAATAAACAAGAAAACCATTAAATGATCAAGGCAAAAAACATTTAAAGCATATCCAACCAGAAGCAAAGATTACATAACCTATTCACACAAGTGTGCAAGCCATGGGGCCTTCTTGAGGCTACCGGTAAGTTGGGAGGTCAACTTTTAAATTGAACCATTTACAAATTAATGTAAGTTTGTGGCCAAATTTAGTCATTTTGTACATTATAAAATCCAGAAACATTTTGTCAATTTATCTGTCTGTGTTTAAAAGCTGTAAATAAAGCCAGGACTTGTGAGCAGGCCATCTGCGCCAGCACCTGCTTGAGGAAAATCTGATGTCTTCTCTTTGAATTTTGAATTTTTAATTGTTTTCCATAACTGAACTTCTTTGCAAGTTTTTATTGCACTAAGAAAAATGAAAAGGGAAATGAACCAGTTGAGATTATTCCAAAATTGTTTTTGTCAAGAGGGGCGTATTTAGAAAGGTATATTATCACACTGACCAAGTCTCACCTCCTATTTCCTTTGAAAACTGAGTGACCTGTTTAAAAAGCCAATGCTTCCTGCAGACTTACTTAGCAAAAGTTAAAGAAAGAAGCTAGCAACTGGCATCCATTGATCTAGAACCAAGCATGGACCTAAAATTTCAGATTAAGAAAAATCGACAGAGTTGGTAATCCGAAGTAAACTCAAAACAGTCTTTGCATTCTTTAGCTGCTGTTGAGTATACACCAAAAAACCAAACTCACTGCCATCGAGTCGATCCGACTTATAGCGACCCCTCCTTGGGTTTCTGAGGCGGTATTTCTACAGAAGTAGATCATCCAATCTTTCTTCCAAGGAGTGGCTGGTGGGTTTGAACCACCAGCCTTCTGGTTAGCAGTCAAATGCCACCAGAGGTCCTGGTGAATATATAGCTACCCATATTTTATCACTAAGACCATGGTTTGTTCCTAAAATAAGTACAAAATGTCTGCAGCTGTTTCAAAACTCAAGTTCTGGAAGCTAACTGTCCCTGATGCCTTCTCTACCCCTCTCAATTAAAGTGTATTATCTGTTAGGAACTAAAGTTAGAAATGCCTTTTTTGCATATACAGCCTCCACTGATGCTGCACCTCACCATCAAGAGGGCAGTGGGATACAGCCGGGCAAACACCAGCAAAGAGCCTGGCTCCAAAGACAGGCATGAAAATGAAACTGCCCATAGAGACTTGGCACCTGTGTTTCAGTAGAGCCTGATTGGAGCCATCTGCCTATCTACCATCACGAAAACTGGGAAGCTCACAGTATTCATTACTTATATTGGCAAATCCCAACATTTTGATTTGTTAGACCCTCTATGTACTTCTCTGCAGGCAAGGATACAAACTCTGTAACCCATTTGGGTTACTTTCTTGTTCTTCATAAATTTATTCCAGCTTTGACTTTTGAGATCAAACTTTGAAAAGTTCTTCCCAGAGCCGGAGTTGAACTTGCTATAATTTTACTATGATAATGATGGATTGTGTACACCTTTTCCAAATAATGCTTTCAGTATGCCTCTTCTATGCTTCAGCTATAAAATAAACAGCTCTGCTACTATCTTGTATATTCTCTATTAAATCACTTTTGCCTTACTTCAGGCATAAACAATTTAGAAATTGGTTAACAGTCTTGTGATTTGATGATGAAAGACATGACACTAAAGATTTTTGAGTGACAGTTTCCAATATCTAGATTATAGAAAAATAGATCCTGAGGAGGATTTTTTTTTTCAGTGATTTATGTTCCTCTTGAGAATCAACTTGTTCAAAACCGTCAATTCTCAACTTGTTCAAGAGAGGTTTGTCTCTACTTGAATCAAGAAAATAGGCCAAAAACATTGTCCAGCAAATTCTCTTTTAGCAATCCCATTAAGAAGACAATAAATTTTATTCATATTAAAGTTTTAGAAATCTTTTGGGGTTTCAATGTCATGTTCAAATAATGATTGAGCATCCCACACTGCTATTTAGGCAAGAAATTTAACTCAAAAGTATATACCATTTCACCTGTGACCCACATGAGACATTAGTACAGGTTGTGTAGGAATCTCCATTGAAAAGTCAATAAAGACATTCAACTGTTGGCATGTTTGGTCTGTATCTCTGCCTAGATGTAGAATGACCACCAGAAACTCTTCAACATTACACGCTGACACATAGTTTGGATTACCCAAGAAGCAAAGTAAGCATGGACTTACTTATACTTACTTACTAACCTATAGTGAACAATTTCACAGGGTTTCACCACATCTTTGATTCTGCTTCCAAAACTGACAGGTATATATCTATCCCAACTCCATAGCACCTTCCTACAGAATCAAAGCATCTTTTCAAATTTATAATCTCTGACAGGGATGGAGTACTCAATAAGCAAGATAAACTTGGGCTTACTTGTGCTGATTTACTAATCTGTAGTGAACATGTGAATCTGTACAAGTAAGCCTGTCCTTACCTTCTGTATTGGGCAATCTTATGCCCCTGCTAACACAGAGTAACAAACCTAGACTGACTGATGAATGGAAACACATGTTTAAGGAAGCTCATTACCCCTTGTAATTGAATTAGCATACTATTATTAAACATATTAGGTTCCTCCATTATTATTATATGCTTGCACAGGTTATTTTACATTTCTGAGTTTCAGTTTTTTCATCTGAAAGATGGAGATAATGACGTATACATTAGAAACATCATTACGAACCATGCCTGGAATATAAGTGGGAAATATGATTGCTGTTATTACCACTACCAATGTCATTAATGGAGTTACTTTTCCTTTGGGAACATGCTGAAGAGTACTGGGAAATACTAAAGACAACAATTTTGACCTCATTTAAATTCAGCTTTAAATTTAAAACACGACTTTTAATAAATTGGGTACACAGACCTGAAAATATCTTTTTGTCTCTTGCATTTTTAATTAAACAAGGTTTGAGTAGAACAAGGCATGCTTAATCATTCTTGAAAACCTTTCATTGTGTCTCCCCTTCTTTTGTTTTTGGAAGGCATAATAAAGAGTCCACAGAACTCTATGAATGTTCCATCTCTGTCTTGCCTTCCCTCCTCTCCTCACTCTTACTGCTTTTCACCTCCTCTTCTATTTCTCTTTCACAGAGACCAAGAGATAGTCTCATCTCTACACCTACTCTTCGAGCTGTTTCTAGCACAAGACTTCTTAGGGAGCAGCTCTACCAAGGATCTCAACCTTGGAAGAAAATTTACTCAGTGTTGGCAGGAGTAAATCAATTCAGGCTCCTTGAAATATATGGCTGTGAAATGGAAGAGAGAGCGCTCATATGTGGTACAATACGACAAAGAAAATCATTCCAGCTCCTCTCCCAAATCATGGGCCCGAGCTATACAAGAAAGACTGACAATTATTAAAATTTAAAATGATTATTTCATGGCAACATTCTACCACATGTATATATTATTTACTGATAGCTAGAACTGTCATTGCTCAGACACACTGATCAATCTTTATATCCTAAACCAAAAATATTATAAATCCCATGAGTGACACCTCATTATGTGCTATTTGGCATCCGTGAAGTTGAGAATGAAAGTAGTACTATTTTAAAAATAAAACTCCAGTAATTTTTTCATATATAAATTGGTAGCGGGAAAAAATTGGAGCCAAAGAAAATAAAATAATGGTGGTGAATTGAAGCATCTGTTTTAAACTGTCCTCAATTTTACACCTGAAAGTCACTAAATTTGCCCCTTAAAATATTTCTGAATAGTAGTTGTTCTTTACAGTTGTATCTCATTTTATACAAAGATAAATCATTTACTCCTCTTTATATACACAAAATATTACCCTTATCTTATAGATATTAAAACTGAGGTTCAAGGCAAGTGCATAAATTGCTCAAAATCACACAGCTGCCAAGTATCAACCCAGAAGTAGAATAAGGTTTGTGGAACTGACAGTGCCATGTCTTCAAGAAGATTATAAGGTAGGTCTGTAATGTCAAAAACTAAATACTCATGTGTGTTATCTGATACCTCTGATAACTGTTAACGTATCAGATTAAGACTGACTCTTAATTGCCATAAACAGCAGAATAAATAGCAGATTTGGACATTATAAACCTAGAAGATCAGTTACCTGCCTGAAGAAAAGAAGGAAAATAATAATGGTGCTTGATGGGATGAATCAGAAATATAATAATAACAATAACAATAACAGCCATTGTTACTAAGGAATACTTCCATTCAAGAACATGGCATGGATTAGCTCATTTAATCTAAGAAAAGGTTCATCATTCATTGGGTTCATCATTCATAGAGTCCTAAATAAAACAGACGGATGTGCTGTTGGCTTCTGGAGGGAACTAACTGTATGCAGAACAGCACTTGGGTAGATGACTCTCATCTTAATGTCTCATAGGACCAAGAATGGCAAGATACAGAATCACCTCTCTCAGAAATAGAAAAGTATAATGGCTGCCTTAAATAAACAGAATCTCTGGGGAAAGTTAGGGAAATGCCTTCTTTACCCATCAATTTGGGGACTAGGTCTGAATTAAAGAGTAGGAAGGAGACTGCAAAGTAGAGCAAATCAGCCAGAGATCATTGCAACAAGCTGGAATTCAAAACCCAGACAAAAAGCTAAAAATTTCTAAAGACACTGAGAAAGCTACAAAACTTGATGACGGTTCTAGACAGATCCACTCCATGCCACTGTCCAGGCCACTTGATCTAATATCCAAGCCAAATACCTGAAACAGTCTGATCTCAAATTGGATCCAAGGTAACAAGAGCCTAGTTAATCCCACTTACATTTCAATGGAGCCAGAATTATTATTAACATAAATTTGATTTATTCCCTTAACTGAGTTGCTAGGCACTATTTTCCTGTAGGGAATAGCAGTAGACTATACTTTTAAAAGGAGCCCTAGTGGCACAGTGCCTATGGCTTTTGACTGCTAACCAGAAGGCTGGCGGTTCAAACTCACCAGCAGCTTTGTGGAAGGAAGATGAGGCAATGTATTTTGGGAGCTCTAGTGACATAGTGCCTAAGGCATTTCACTGCTAACCAGAAGCCTGGCAGTTCAAATCCACCAGCCACTCCTCAGAAGGAAGATTGGGCAATCTATTTCCGAAGAAATATCGCCTCAGAAAACCAAGGAGGCGTCACTATGAGTCGGGCCCAACTCAACGGCAGTGAGTTGGTGTTTTTGGTTTCTACTTTTAAAAATACCTAAAAGTGTTTCTGTGCTTATGTCAAAAATAGGAGCGTGAGGAGAGCTAGGGAAGTGGTATCCTCCTGGTAGGTGGTTTTGAAAAGAAGGATCCAAGGAGAAAGTATGTGGTGAGCATACACAACAAGTAGTGGGAGCTAGTGGATCACATTTCTTATTCTCATATTGAAAGAAAGGCGGGGAGAAAAGTGATAAATTGAAGATAATGCCTGAGGTTTAAACTGGAGCAGGCCCTAAACCAAAAAACCAATTCCAACTCATAGCAACTCCCTTTGGGTTTCCAAGATGGTAAATCTTTACGGAAGTAGATTGCCCAATCTTCCTTCCAAGAGTGGCTAGTGGGTTTGAACCGCCAACCTTCCGGTTAGCAGTCAAATGCCTTACACACTATGCCACCAGAGCAGGCCCTAAGTCCCCATAAATATAGAAGAGGCCAGGAAAAAGTGTGGCGGATGCAGGGTGGGGCCTTGGAGGCACTGCTATGGCCAAGAACTGCCACTGATTCCAGCTCACCTACTTACCAAAGCAGTTTAAACTCTCAGATTGCCAGTGTGGTCAAAGGCTTCCCTGACAACCATTTAGTGAAGAATGCCACCAACGAAGAGGGCAGACTAAGAAGGCTGTGATGAGAAAAGGCTTCCTCTCCCTCCCATTGCTAAGCAAAGGGCATTGGTATCACTCACCAAAGGGCAGAGGAAATAAATCAGCAATTTTGCTATGTGTTTCTTCCAATTAGTAAGCTACAGAGCAAATAGGTATCATTCCAGAAACCACTCCTACTGGATATGAGATTCTCCTTCCTAAATTGTGCTTAAACATATTGTATATAATACCATTTGTTGAATGATTTCTATGTGCCACTCATCATTCTAAACTCTACACATATATTATCTCAATTAATGCTCATTATCTCTGTATTAGAGACCACTCGTAGTGCCTAAGGCACTTGACTGCTAACCAGAAGGCTGTGGTTCAAACCCACCAGCCACTCCTCAGAAGGAAGGTTAGGCACTCTACTTCCGTAGTGATACTGCCTCGGAAACCCAAGGAAGGGTTGCTATGAGTCGGGTCCGACTCGATGGCACATAACAACAACAACAAGTAAAGCACTAAATTATCTTCCCAATTTTAAACTGAAAATAGACCTTGGCAAAGATTAAAAATGGGGATCATTAATTGAATTTGCTAAAAATGAAATTCATAGTCTAGGTCTGACTGGATAACCCAAGTTGTTTCTCAGTAAAGCGCACCTGCTGTCTCAGACCACAGCAGGCAAGAGACTGACTTTGGTATAGTCTAGGAATAGAATGAAGAAGCCTGTAAAAGCACAGGGGCAAAAGGATGGTCACTTTACTCAAATTTCTACAAAAGTGGTAAAAACTGAATATTCAAATTAAAGTTCCTAATATGTTTAGGTCGTTAAATTGGGTCTCATTCTTCTTTTGTAGATCATTTGTATTGTTGTTGTTAGGTGCCATTGAGTCAGTTCTGACTCATAGAAACCCTGTGTACAACAGAACGAAACACTACCTGTTCCTGCGCCATCCTCACAATTGTTGCTATGCTTGAGCCTATTGCCACAGCCACTGGGTCAATCCATGTCGTTGAGGGTCTTCCCCTTTTTTTGCTGAGCCTCTAATTTACTAAGCATGATATCGTTCCCCAGGGACTGCTCCCTCCTGATCAAATGACCATAGGCGAGATGAAGTCTGGCCACTCTCGCTTCTAAGGAACATTCCAGCTGTACTTCTTCCAAGATAGCTTTGTTTGCAGTCCATGGTACATTCAATATAGCCTCACACGCATGTAAAAACCGGGCATGTCATGTATATTCAATAGCCTCATATGCATGTGAAAGCTGAGCAATGAATAAGGAAGACTGCAGAAGAACTGATGCATTTGAATTGTGGTGTTGGTGAAGAATATTGAACATATCACGGACTGCCAGAATCCTTTTGTAAGACAATACATATCAAAAGTGTCCATATGAATGGTAAATCATTTTTTAAAAATCAAACAATCCTATAGACTGTAATTTTTTAAGTTATCGAGTAACTGTTATAAACATCTTAATAAATATTTGTTGAATGAATATCAATTAAGCATATACTTAAATTTTAATATCTGACAGACACGTTCATCAGTATTCACAAGTGTCTCAGAAAAGTGAAATTTCACAATAATTAACATCTTAGAAGTTAGCCTGATGCTCCTTATTTATTTATTTATTTATTTATTTATTTATTTCTCATTTATTTTTATAAACACTAAATTATCCTGTACCCCAAACTACATCACAGCCCTAAAAACTAGAGCTAATCTTTAGGTATAGACAAAGACAGTGGTGTGCTGATAAATGTTTGACAACCATTTCTACTGAAAATATATAACAAAAACAAACAAACAAAAAAAAAATCCCAAACTCACTGCTGTCAAGTAGATTCCGATTCATAGCAAACCCCTTTGGGATTCTGAGGTGGTAAATCTTTATGGAAGTAGATTGCCCAGTCTTCCTTCCACAGAGTGGCTGGTGGGTTTGAACTGCCAACTTAGCAAATGACTTAGGCACTATGCCACCGGAGTGCCTCATATATGTAAATATAAATACATATTATAAATTATACTGACAAAAACAAACTGTAAAATAATGAAACACATAACACAATTTTATTGTAGTACACATTTGTAAAAATAAAATAAATTATACAATATTCTTTATTGTAAATTCCATAAAGCCAATTGATTCTCACAGAATGCTTCTGATGATTTTTCCCTAGCTAATGCATCCATCTGTAGCCATCTTATAGATGCAAATGGTGAACAAGTGTATTCCAACATCAATGCTGATGAATAATTATTATCACTTGTGTTTATGAGTAAGAAGAAAGTGAAATCATGAAAAATAAGTAAATAAATAAATTGAATAATCCTCAAGTACTAAAAGAGTATTTCCTCAATTTTTTGTGCTATTCACATTTTAACAGCTATAGACACATCTATCAGTTTAATCTGCATTATTAACATTTTCTCCATTACTTTTTAAAGTCTAGATACAAGTGACAAAACAATAAATCAAGCTCTCACTCACAGTGTTGCTGATTTCTGTGATATGCATGCTACTATTGTGACCAATTTCAATCTATTGACATGAAGGTACTAACTGTGGAGTTGGGGAGACATGCACAGTAGCATACCATTACATAGCATTCCCATCACACATACACAACATATTCAAATAATCTTAAGAGCTCAGCTAAATGAGTAATTCATTTATCTTTTAATAAGGATCAGCATAAAGCTGTTTCCTATGATAATTTGAGGTCAAATGTCCAACATTTTCAAACTGCTGTTGTAGCCCATCATCTCTCACATCAACTACTCCCCTTCAGTACTCTCACTCCCATCTTTGAGTTCAGTAAATTGCTATAACATCTCACAGAACTTACCAATCATACTTATAGCTAAGTGGTTTATTAGGGAAGTAACAAGGTACAATAGGGATCAGGCTCAACTTAGATGTAAAAAGAATAATTCAGGATGCAGTTCTTCAATCTCTATCAGGACAGCTTCTTCTTGACCTCTGCTGCCAGGCCCTGCAGGGGTCTTTCTTGGGCAACTGTTACAACTCTTCATTCTGTGGGTCTGGAAGCCCCAGCACAGCCATCTCACACCCCTATGACTCTTGGCACAACTGCACTGCCATCTCTTGTTGTCTTCCATGTTACAACTCTTCTCTCTCTCTCTCTCATCTCCCTTTAAGGCTAGTGAGATGACAGAAGTGACCAATCCCCTCATTAGGGTTCCATGTGACGAATTTGCATGTTCCCTCTATCACAAGAGTGTCATGTACCTTATTTACATTAGTGCCTAAGGCACTTGACTGCTAACCAGGAGGCTGGCGGTTCAAACCCACCAGCCACTCCTCGGAAGGAAGGTTGGGCAATCTACTTCCGTAGTGATACCGCCTCGGAAACCCAAGGTCACTATGAGTCAGGTCTACTAGTGCCAACTAGACGGCACATAACAACAACCCAATCCCCTTGGTAAGCCACAAGTACTTCATTTGCATAATCTCACCCAGTCATTTGGTGGGAGTTACAAAGGTATTATCACAGCTAGAGACACATGTAAGTACAGTTATGTTGTGCTCAACATCTATGAAACGGACTATTATGTGATTTGGACGCCTGTGTCTCTGGGGTGCAGGGCTCCTAGTTGCACTGGCCCAGGGACGGCTGTGCAGCATGGAGCCCAGGAAGCGCCCCCTGCAGATGCCTCATGTAAGTGTTTGGTCGGGTCTCACTAGGTATGCAGCCTGGGCAGCTTCTGCTGAGGATGCCTCAGGTCAGCACTGGGCCAAGTCCCCGACAGCTGTCGCCACCTTCCCTCTAGGGAAGGCCAGCACACCCATGAGAACTTGCCCAGGGAGGAGATAGTGTGGGCCAAGGGGTAGAAGGAAGCTAAAGCCAGAGCTAGTACACTCAGGGCATATACCCTTCTATCAGCATCCTGTACGACCACACCAGGCAAAACATAAGAACTAGATACACCATGTTGCAGGAGCTGAGGGGGCCAGAGATAAGACTTCAGGCCTAGGCCACCATCAACCCAGACTAGGTAGCTTCTAGGCTGCACAGCAGCCTGGCAGAAGTAGGACTTCAACCTAAAGACAAGGATCTGGCATCCTGACAATTAGATGCCTGGATGCCCCAGCCCATAGACATATATGCAGTTAGATGTTGCCTGAATGGACAGTAAGCAATACATACCAGTATTTCATATCACACTGCACAAGATTACAGTATAATGTAAAATAAAAAAATAAAGAAGTTGTGTGTTTTGAATACTATAATCTTGAGGCGGGGCAAGATGGCGGACTAGGCAGAAGGATTGCACAGACCCTCTTCAACAAAGAAAAGGGAAACCAATTAACACAGACACAG
>NW_006921685.1:7028359-7047926 GCF_000298275.1 Orycteropus afer afer | reverse complement strand
TTGTAAATTTATGTGTTTTAATTTTTAATAATAACTGTTTAACAAACAGCTTGAGAAATTATTGATAGTAATGGATTATTACGAATGGGTAAGAGCCAATACCAGCATACTGCTGAGAAATGAAAAATTTCTCAGCTTGAAGTAACAGCTCCATAAATTTCAGCTATCAATTACATTGTTGCTATTATAACTAAGGCTGGAAATGTCACTGAGTCTATTTCTAGTTTAGGATAGAAGATTAAGGTGACATAAGTTTATCTAGGTTCTACATGTGGATAATTGAATCTAGTTTCAGCTATAACAGTTATCAGATGACAATTTGGTTTATTAAAATACTAGCAATAATTACATAATTTTATTTCAGAATTTATTCAAAGAACATTACATAGTTGTTAAAGATACTAAACAATTAAAGCATAAAACTCACTGCCTTCGAGTCAATCCTGACTCCTAATGACCCCTCCTTGGGTTTCCCAGGTGGTATCTCTACAGGAAATAGATTGCCCAGTCTTCCTTCTGAGGAGTGGCTGGTGGGTTTGAACCACCAGGCTTCTGGTTAGCAGTCAAATGCCTTAGGCATTGCGCCACCAGAGCTCCCACTTGAACTCTAAGATAGGTAAATGTATAAACCCCCCTAGAAAACCAAAAATTTACCATTTGATCACTTACAATCACGTACCTTCGAGGTACATGAAATTGATCGCTATAGAATCTCTCAAAGGCAAATCTCACCTCTAGATATTTAAAAGGAGTTAGGTAACACAAAGGCCAATAATAACATGTTTTAAAAGGACTAATAGTATTCCATGCTTCAGGGTGCAAACTGATCAGCTGAAGAGCCGGAAAAGAACCACCTACCCTTCCGATTGGCTTTCTGCCCAGTATATATAACATTTCACAAGTGAAAAGGTGAATGAGGAAGGCAATTTCAACTTTCTTCTGAAGTACAAAGATCTACTGATAGGGTAAAAGATTGAATGACTTGAGCAATACCAACCATTAGTTGTACTCCACATCCAAATGCCTTCTCCTAAAGCACAAAGTATTGGAGTCCAAGACCCATCTGCTCCCAATTTCTCCCTGCCTGCACTTCCATGGAAAGGAAACTCACACCACACTGGTAGAAGGCAGTCTCACTCTGCCACCCTCAATCTATGTCTCTTCGCAACAGTGCGGCAATATTTGAAGCAATGTATTTTCTTAATTCTTTATACTACCACCAACTTCATGACTAAAAAAAAAAAAGAAAAAACTCCAATTGGATTTAATTTCAGATGTGAAAAAAGATTATCAAATAAGATATAAAAGGGGACCTCAGCTTTATTAATTGCTACTGCTTCGAAAATAGCAGTTGTTTTCTAAAATGAAGTATCTGTAGCATCATTTATAACAAACTATTTATTCTATGACATTTCCAACCATCAAGTTAACCCTTCTCTTCAAAAATACAATTAAAATATATATATAAAAACCCTGAGGAGATACACAAAAGCCAAAACATATCAGCAATAATATTCTAGGTAACAGACGGATGCCATCAAATTGTAATGGAAATGTTCTAGATTACATTTATTTTTGTGAACTTTTTACATAAAAAGCTTTTTAAAAAACTTTATTTATATACTATTTTACTTTTAGAGAAAGAAAAAAAAGATTTAAGGTGATTAAGTCACTATACACATCACCCAATAGAACTGAACTTTTAAATTTGTTCTATTTAATAATTGAAAACACATTAAGAAACAACAATGGAATGGTTTAAAAATATACCAGAGAAAGTCTGCTAATGGTAAGCTCTCTCCCAGGCAACGATTAATTTTAATAAATCAGAAAACCTAATTTTTGGAAGTGAACTGGCTGAATGAGCTAGAATTCAGTTTATTACAATTTACTTAATCCACCTTTTCCATGACAATGTGTCTTATGTTATTCTGACAATGCAGCTGAAGGCAATAATGATTTCTCTTAATGATAAAAATGACTGGAGGTGGGATGGAGGCTATCTGTTTCTAGCAGCCCAGTGCTTAGCAGCTCTTTCCACCAGGCTTTCATTTTCCATTCCTCGTGGATGTTGTATTTTTCCCTTCTCAGATTTCACCCAAACATGAAATAAATTTTAAAATAGAGAGACAATAATACAGAAGTAGGCACTTCACAGGAAATGCTGGTAAATGCAGGAGAATATAAATAGGATATAAACCAAAATAAAACCAAACTCAATGCCGTGGAATTGGATCCAATTCAAAGCAATCCCTCCTTGGGTTTCTGATACAGTATCACTATGAAAGTAGATTGCCCAACCTTCCTTCCAAAGAATGGCTGGTGGGTTTGAACCGCCAACCTTCCAGCTAGCAGTCAAATGCCTTAGGCACTACACCACCAGAGAGTTAACATCTCACCTTGAATAATTAGTCTTACACCTGACTGTCATTATCATACAACAAAAAAACTAGATTTTTTTTTTTAAGTAGTAATAAGGAGTCTTACTTTGGTGGAATGATCAACTATCACCCAGACATCATTTCACATACGAAGCAAATACTTCATGATATGAGGCTTTAGGACATTTATCATATCTTACTGTACCCTCCAGATTCTGATAAACCATCACATCTATAGCATATTACCTAATATGCTTACTAATCTACAAGTTTGATGATTCATATGAAATACCCATTTGTTTCACCACAGTTATTACCAACCACCTCAGTCAATAAGAATAGATGCAGATGCAGCCTATAATAATAATGTCTGCAAGCTTTCCAGCAGGACTGCAAACCTGCCCAATTAGATAAACTGTGTCATCAGGAAATGGCTATGGTATATGAAGCTGAGAAAGGAGGGAAGATGGAGAGGAGTAAAGAAAAGATGACAAGAGAGGTAGTAAAAATGAGTGTAACCGAAAGCAGCAGCCAGCCAGCCCCTACATTACCATTATCAGGGTTGGTAAACATCCTACTTGCACTGGAGACTGTCTTCCCAATGTCAGCGAGAGATCGAAGGTTGGATTTCTTGGTTTGATGACGGTGCTTCCGGAGCAAAGTATACGTCACCTTATCCTTAAGGTCAGGTTTCAAAAGGCCTGTCTCAATCTGGTGGTCAACAATCATCTCTGACACAAAAGCAAAGCAAAACAAAAAGAAAAACTCAGTTACAAGACCACAAAGGGAATCTTTTATTCTCACTTTATGGATGCCGTCCTCAAATTTAGTGTCAACGCATTATTTTCCAAATTGCTACTTCCCACTTTATGTGAAGGATAAAAATACAAAGACACCAGCATTAATGAGAGAGTTATAAATATTCCAGCATTAATTGTATGTTTAGAGAGGCAAAATTGTCTTTTGTTCGTTTTTTTAATCCCAGTTAATGGTGAATTCACATAAATCACATTTTTCTACAACACAGTCAAGTCAGTAATTTGCATTTTTCAATTAAGTAAAAAAAGTAAGATTCAAAAATTTCATGTACTCTATAATAGCAAGTATGCCAGAAATAGAAATGATACAAAAAAACTGGAAGAGAATATGCAAAAATACAAGTAATGAGATTGTCAATTCATTCACCTGTTTGCCCAAATTCCTCTGTAGTGTTCTATTAGAATTTTTATAATAGGATATTATAAAGGAAAACAATACCTTTCCCAATATCAGGTTTTGTGCATACCAATTAATCCAATAAAAGAAAGATTAACCCACAAAATTATACCTTAGACTTTTTTGAGAAGGGAGGCTTAACTTATTCTAAAGCCTTCACAAAATGCATTTTCATTAGCTGACCAAAATTTTCTATGAAATTTTATTTTAATATTTTAGTCTTCATAAAAAAAAATAATAAAGTTTCTATTAACTCTGAGGACAGTTTTAATTTAAACAGATGAGTGTTTCATAGAAATTACTCCATGCATCACTGCTAAGGACAAGTTCTTACTCTTACAGAAATTTAAAGAGAAAAAGAAAAAATCTACTTTCTCACAAGTAAAGGGTGGAATGTCAGTAGTATGGCTTAAAGGTAGCCTGGTGCTTCCTACTCTAACGCCAACATCAGCAAGCAATTATTTCCTCCACCCAGAATGGGGTTAAAGCCAAAACATTATAGTATCTGTACAAGATATGCATTGGCAGGAAGTGACCTCACTGTATGGGGGTAGAGTTTTGTCTTCTGCAGAACCAGATCAATGAATCACTTGCCCACCTTTTCTGGATTCATCTAGAACAAGTCAATGTTTTTCTCTTGGACAAACTTCTTTTTTTACATTCTTCAAGTTCTGCAACATTTTTTTTTTAATTGTGATTTGAGTAAAAGTTTACAGAGCAAATTCACTTTCCATACAGCAGTTCACATTCACAATGTCTCATGACATCGACTACAATTTACCACAATGCAATAGCCCCCCTCCCACTTCCTCCTGATAGTTACCACTTCCCTGTGTCCATTCCTCTATACACTCCTGCCCTCTGAACTGTCTCCCTGTGCACAAACAGCCCTTCTTTCTCCCATGATTGTTCTCTCCAAGGAGTGTATCTATCTCAGGTACATGTTCAACTCATATGTCTATATTTTGTTTGGCTGGAAGCCACAGGTATGGGTTCAATTCCAGACCTGAAGGGCAGCTAGGGGCCATAGTCTCAGTGGTTCCACCAGGCTTTATCAGACCAGCAAACCTGGTACCCTCTTGGTTTTTTTTCCAAATGATTTTGAGTTTTGTTCCACATTGTTCTCCCTCTCTATCCAGGATCTCCTACACAGATCCCCCTCCAAGTGGTTGAGAGTGGTAGCCAGGCACCATTAGTTCTTCTGGTCTCATAGTCATAGGCTGTGGATCAATGGTGTACCAGTTGCTTGGACTAACTGTTTCCATGAATCTTTGGTTTTCTTCATTCTTCTTTGCTCTGGATAAGGAGAGACTCATCATTGCATCTAGATGGCCGCTTGCAAGCTATTAAGATCCCAGTCACTACTCACCAACGTAGGAGGTAGAACAGTGTTTTATGTAGTGTGTTATGCCAATTGAGCTTGATGTCCCCTGCAACTATGGTCCCAAGCCCACAGGTTCAACTACTCGGTCCCTCTGGGTAGCTGGTTGTGACCAAGAAGTGACTACAACCTTGTCCCTTGTCAGCTTTACTATAACCCTGGGAATTCTTACAGAACATACAAATACTCTTGTAGAATCATTGTCTGCCAGCCTTATACGTGGTCATGGGTACACTCCCTGCTTCATAGACATACCTACCTACTAGTTCAGCCTGTCCACCCATCTATCCACCTGTATACCTGTGTTTGCCTTCACTGACAACGCAGTACTGTATGTGCAAAAGGGTTCATCTTTGTTGCCTGCACCTCCCGTGTACCTCTCTATGTCTTCCTCTTCCTCAATGCCACCGTGTTGATCACTCACATTTGGTACGTTGCCCTTGTCTTCACCCAAATCAATACTTATTTCTACCTATCTAACAGTGTTCCCTTCCCTCCCCTCCCACCCCTGGTAACCAACAAAGAAAATTTCCTTCCATATATAAACCATTCCCTGACTTTTACAATAACAGACTAATACAATATCTGTTGGACAAACTTTTTAGTATATAAAAGTAGAAGAAACAACAAAAGCTGTTTTTTTTTTTTCCCCAAAAGCCTGACAAGAAAACTGTGACCACCAGAAGGATAACAGCATCACTGAAGAGAAGGTGCAGATGTTCAAAGGGCTCTACTTGAGCAGGACTACAGCTCTCAGAAGTTTATCTTCACAGCACTGAAGGAAAAGCCCTCACAGCCTATAGATAAAAACTGGCAATTCTCACAATGTAAAGTCAACTATTTGTGAGCCATGCAGAGTCTGAATCCAGGATTTTCCATCACATGCCTTACACAGATGCCATAAATGCCACAAAGCACTGGACTACTTGGTAGGGAGTCCACCAGGCAAGGCAGACGTTGTTTCTCCCCGAGGAGAGTTTTGGTTTGAGAGTGGCCTTTAGCTCTGTGTATTTTTAACTGCACAAACCCCTCTCAGTAAAACTCTCAGAGCTGATCCTGTAATTACTGTTAACCCTCTGTTCTACAGTAAAAATGCCTACTGAACACAGCCCTTTCTACTTTCCCTTTAAGTCTTGTTCGTTGTGGAAAGTCTATTTAACAGAAAAGCCATAAAAGTAAACAAACAGCCCCAACATATCTGCAGCAAGTGTTATCAAACTCCTACTCTAATTCCAGGGTTGTGGATTAAAGTGTTTCTTATCTACCCTTTTTGGAAGGGCCTCACTCTATTCTTGCCTGTTGTCCCTTGTAATCTCAAACCAATCCATGTGTATGCACAGCTAGCCCTCTGTTACTAATGCCTGGAAATCACCAGTTAGAACAGGTTAAAACATCTGTGGCTTATGCCCTTCATTAAGTTTCTTTTAAAATGGCTTACGTTATAGGGATCTCTTTAAGCAAAAACTACAAAACCTTTCAAACAAAAAGTGGGGGGAGTTACATTTCACAGCTACACTAAAATTAAGCCTTCAGTTTCAAAATCCCACAGATGCTACCAGCTATGGATGATAGTAGAGCTGAAAAGAACCTTAAAGAGCTTCAAATTCAACCCTTTGTTATACATATGAGAAAAAGAGGGCTGAAGAATTAACTTGCAAAGACACATAGACTAATTAGAGATAAACATACCCGCCCCTCAAAAATAAACCTAGGTTTTCTGGGTCACAGTTTAGAGGTTTTTCCCTACCAAGTCATATTTTTCTTTACTTAAAAAGGAAGCTCTAAGATATACATATGTGTGTGTGTGTATGTATGCAGTTTTTACAAAACAAGAGAAAGATGTCCATCACAGCAGAAAAAAGGACAAAGTTCATAAATAAGCATTCTTAAAAGATAATATAAAGGGTCAAAACATATAAAGAAATATCCGACGTCAAGACTAACAAAGACAAATTAAACAAATTTACACAAATATAATCAATGATGAAACATTATTTACCCAGGTTGTCGTTAATTGCTGCTTCCAGTTCACGGGGACCCCATGTGTGCAGAGTAGAACGGCTCCATAGGGCTTTCAAGACTGTGACCTTTCCAAAGCACACCACCAAGCTAAGCCTGTCTTTCAAGGCACCTCTGGGTGGATTCAAATGACCACACTTTGGAGTGGTAGTTGAGCATCTACCAGTTTGCACCACCAATCCCCATTAACACCATAGGTATGTGCAATAGATAATTCCATATACTGATGATGACAGTATTACCTAGTACAATCTTTCTTGAAGGCCATTTGGCAAATACATATGAAAACCCTTCAATATGTCCACATCCTTTCAACATTCTACCACTAGAAATCTAAGAAAACAATCAATTTCACAAATAGAATAAGGAAGTTGACTTCTTTTCTTTACATAATAGTTTGAAGGCAACCTGAATACCCAGTAACAGAGGATTATTGAATATTTTGCCACCATTAAAATGATTGTCAAATTATATTTTATGCCATGGAAAGATATTCATATTATAGTTTAAGTTAATAAAAAGCAGATTAAAACAGTGTAGAATGATCCTACTTTGAAAAATAAATTACATATTTGTATACAGATTACAAAAAAATATTTGGGGAAGACATATCTAAAAGACTGGATTAACAATTAATTTTGTATGTGTGCTTTATTTTTCTGATTATTTTTAAATGAGCGTATATTAGCTTTATGATTAAAAAAATGGAGATATTGCCATTTTTAAAAAAAGCAGGAAAAAAACTAGAATAACTCATCTGCCAACATGCATAGCTTCAGGGATGCCTTTAAATAAAATATAAAAATGAGAACTCCAAAAATAGTTGTATTTTCCAAGTCCATTTTCAATCATAATAAAATACTTGAAATGGCTTATAACTTTTTTTTTTGAAGGAAATTCCTACATACTTGGCTTCATATGTGAATGGCACTCTTTAAATATAGAATTATAGTGATGCTAGTGACAATAACAGTATTGAAATAATCTGTGAAAGTGATGTTTTATCCTTTGTCATACTTCAGAAACAATTTTTTAGATAGTTAGTATTCAAAAGGGAGAGGTCATGAGGACAGTAAGTATTGTGCTGAGCATTTTACAGAAACGCGAGAAATCGCACCAGCTTGACTGGTTGCCCACTGCTCTTCCGCTCCCACTGAGGCGTCTTTGAGCCTCCAGGGGCAGCAAGCCTCAGAGGCAGTCTGCTGCAAAGGAGGAGCTGGTGGACTGCAAAGGAGGAAAATCACACTACTGCTTGTTTCATATAAATCACTTTTGCTATTATTTTTCTTCTCATTTGTTGAAAAGAAATGGGGTTGGGGAAGGAAATCTATCAACATTTGGTTGTACATAATTCTCAACTCAGAATTATCAGCATGATTCAGGACAAAACAACTTGACTTGATCCTCTCAGAGAAAAGGTGTTTTTTGTTGTTATTGTTGTTTTAATCAAATAATGACCAAAACTCCAAGTTATTGTGGTATCTTCTGTCATTTAAAATAAAATAAGGGCTTTTTGTTCTTCGTGTTTTTTAATCCTCTGTAATGTTAGATTCTTTTGGAGAGTCCCTGGCTGATCAAACTGTTAAGTGCTCATCCACTAACTGAAAGGTTAGTGGTTCAAACTCAACCAGAGGCACCTCTGAAGACAGGCCTGCAGATTGCAGCTTCCGAAAGGTCACAACCTTGAAAACTTTATGGAGGGCACTTCAACTCGGCAACACATGGGGTCACCATAAGTAAGAATCAACAGCAACTAGTAAGGTAATATTTTGTTTTCAGAGGGTTTTTTAAATATTTCTTTTAGCCAGCAGCACTCTGCCAAACATGCTCTTCTCCCCACTCCTGCAAATGTGGTCCCTCTTCCCCCTTGGCTTTACTTTTGATGTGTGTTATTTGACTCTGAACTGTTTTTTCTATATCATCAGGTCCAGAATGACAGCACTGGCTTTCTGCCTGCTCGCCCTAGGAACTGTAGAGCAAACATATTCATGAGTGGTGACATCTCAAAGTGACCTAGTGGTGTCTAATTTTTAAATTTAATGATAATTTTTCAAGTGAATGCATGGAGGTTGGAGAAAAAGATAATAAAAAGTGATGAAAAATTAAAGTGAGAATATAAAATGCTTGATTAACATTTCCTAAACGTACCAAGCATGGGAACCTCTCTGCCCACTAGCTAAGAGGCTCCAATGTAATGTGAAAATCTGTCTTCTCCTTCACCTACAGGATCAGTTTCTCAGGACCAGAAGCTCCTTAAGACAGCCCTTCCTGATGAAGATTCCACAGACAGTTTTACAGAATACAGAAAAGCTCAAGTATATAACTCAACTTTAACTTTCATTACCTTTCTTAACCAGCCGGAGGCTCCATGAGGAAGCTGTTAAGATGTTTCTAGTTTTGTCTGCCTCACCTTCTAGAATCTTTTCTTCTGCTCATGAAGTCCCTGAGCATCTCTCTACCTGAACCCTTCATCTGCACTCATCCCTCCACGAGGTGGCATGTAGCAATATCTGGATAAACTAACTTATACCAGGATAGACATATAGATATGTAGCGCTTAAATCTGATGGCCTAGTTTAATTCTCACAACAACTGAATGGTACCCCATTGTCTTGCCATCACAGATGAGGAAACCTAGACTCCCAAAGAGTTAACTAACTTGCCCATAGTCAGACATGCTAGTAAGTGGCAAACTTTAATGAAAATTTCCCAACTTTATAGCCAGCATTCTTTCCATGATGCCATTCTAAATGTCATGGAATTAATATATGATCCCTCCTAGAAAAAGGTTAATAGAGGACAAACCCAGGACTCAGTGCAATGAATCTCTAAATGGTAAAATTTCAGATAATAATGATGGCCTTTGATAGGATTAAGGAGCTCAGTGAGGCTGTGGTTAAGGCACTCGGTTGCTAACCAAAAGGTAGATGGTTCAAACCCATCAGCCTCTGAAACCCAACGGGGATCTCTATGAGTCAAAATAGAGTCAATTGAAGTGGGTTTGTTTTCTTGTTTGTTTTCAATGATAGGACTGATTTTTTTTTTTTAGTACGAGAAGTTTTCTGGTGACTCTTAAGCCACAACATATATTCTCCCTATAGATCACCTATACATTGACTAATCATAAGTTTCCTTCCCCTTTTGTCCTGCCTTTATGCATTTCTGACTTATTTTGTGAACTTGTCTGATTTCAGACATCTTTGTTAATTCTTAAAGTCTAAGAATACAAAAACTTTGCAATTCTCACTCAAAAATTAGATTTAATTTTTGCTTACAAAGATTATTTTTGCATAATAATCTTACAGCTTTAAAAAAAAAAAAAAACTAGACTAAACTTTCCAGAAAACCACTCTTTCTATTTGTTTCTCGGTCTTTATAGATGGGCCCCCACCTTCCCATGGTACAATAATCCAAGAGCTCTCCTCACACATCAAATTTCAATTTTCAGCCTCACTTGCCTTGTCAGATATGAAAGATTCCATATAAAACAGTATTTCCTCTATTATCTTCTGTCTTTGTGGATGTGAGTTTGTACTTTATCCTATTTACCAGATGATAGATTTGCAAACCTAATTCCAGGGCCTAAAAGAGTGTCTGACACATTGTAGAAGTTCATGTACCACTGCTGAATAAATGCATGACCTAATTAATTCTGTCCATCCAGCACCTTCTTCCGCTTCCACTCAGCATGTCAGACCCATGGGATGTGAGGGACATTTTTGCAAATCTAACTAATAAGCTCTCTGAAGAAGAACCAGACAAATATATGTCAAACCGATATGTGCCTCATTTTACTAATTTTGTACAACATGAATTCTCTACTCTACTCATTATCTATAAAGACAGAGATGGCATAAACAAACCCTGTTCCTACAGACACACAGTTAGGACTCACTATTCATATACTTCATATTTGTGAATTCACCTACCTGCTACAATTTATTTGTATCCTTGAAATCAATACTTTTGTGGTCACTCATGGGCATGCACATGCACAGAGTGGCAAAAAAAAAAAAAAATTGAGTTGCCCAATGTACACGGTTGGATCTGTAGTTGCTAATTCAACATTCATGGGACTTTATAGAATGCAACTACTGTGAATAACAAGAATCCACTTACAAAGAAATTTTACAGGAAATCTGACATTACATAAAAATGTTATACTGGTCACTTTTTGCAGAATCACATTCCATTTTCTCTTCTCCACAATCCCATAGTATATACATTACAGACCCCTTGGGAAAACTAAGTCATTCCTACAAATCCAGTGAGATGGACCATGGGATAGAGCTATGGGACCTCTTTTTGAGGGAAATGTGACCTAGAGCCCACTTAAATTTGAAGGGTAAAAAGGCAGCCTAACCATATTCTTGCTAGAAAATCAAAGCAATTATTCTTCTCTGGAATTTAGTGACATGTGTCCAAGGCATTCAACATGCTGAGTAAACACTAAATTCACACAACACTAACTGCAAATGATGTGAAAGCTGCCTGAGACCATGAGACTCAGTGACTTGCCAGTGGTGATCGAAATGATACTCAACACCAATGTGACCTGACTCAGCCACTAACCCATAAGGTCCTATGGGCTCCTGCCCCATACAACCTTTCTCTATATACAATCAAGGGGCTTGACTTCTACCCACAAAATCAATCACAACCCAGGAACTAGAATAATCCCCTTCTTACAGAGGATCAAAGCTCTATTTTATAGATGATAAAATTGAGGACAAGAGAAGTTCAGTGAAATGCCCAGAGTCAAAGAGTTTTAGAAATCTGTCTAAATTTCAGTTCCATATAACCAAGGATGGGGGAGAACCCTATTCAAAATACTAATCTTATGCTAATAAGTAAAGGGAGTGAATGCAAATCTGTATGTACACAATAATAAATACAATTTATTATATTAAATTATAAATATAAAATTTATAATTTTAAAAAAATCATTAGATGCATAAGATAAAATGAAAAGCATAGAGAAGATTGAGAAGAAAACTGGAAGGTATGACTAGATGGGGGTATGATGGATAAGGTTCTCTTTGCTTCTTAATTTTTTTTCTGTATTTTCCAAGTGTTCTGCAATGAACCACATTAATTTAATAATATAAAAAGAGAGAACAAACATTATAGAACATAATCTGCTTACATTAGAAGTCACATGTAAAAATGGAAATTTATGGTTGGGTAAATAAAGCTCAGAAGGAAGGTTGGGCAATCTACTTCCATAGCCATACGGCTTTGGAAACCCAAGGAGGGGTCGCTATGAATTGGGTCTGACTCAATGGCACATAACAACACAACAGCAAAGCTGAAAAAAAAAAAAAAAAGATAAAAAACAAGCTCACTGCCATAGAGTCGTTTCCAACTCACAGCAACTCACCTTGGGTTTCTGAGGCTATAAATCTTTACGGAAGTAGCTCGCCAGGTCTTCCTGCCATGGAGTGGCTGGTGGGTTTGAACCACTGACCTTCCGGTTAGCAGTCAAGTGCCTTATCCACTACACCACCAAATGATAGGAAGTTAAAATAATATACTTACCCACCAACTGTGGGAGAGAAGAAGCCTCCCTGTCAAGCATGATGGATCCCTTCTCCATACACGTCCTCAGCTCAAATAAACTGTGAAGGGACAGTGTGGCCACATGAGGCTTGCTCCATCTCTCTCCACCCTGTTCCACTTTTTCTTCAAATTTAATCCACCTAGAAAGATGAGATTAGTGCTTAGCAATTAAAAATGTTCTAACTTCCTCTATAAATAACAACATCAACCCTTCCACCTCCACCCCATCAGCACTTCCAAAATATCTCCTTTTGTGGTGTCATAAAAGCTTTATCATTAATTATATTACCTACATAAATACACCAAACAGTTACTAGGACTCTCCCTACCCTAATGTTAGAGAGAAAGAAAGCAAACCAAAAGAAGCCAAAGAATCTTTGGATTTATAACCAAGAAATTCTTAAAAATGATTACTTAACTAAAATTTTTAATAAGGTAGAAAAATATATGCATTCCAAAATTCTCCATGTGGGTAGAAACTACAATGTGTAAAAAAAATAGGCACCATTATGCAAGCTGTGTTATGATTTTACAAGGCAAGTTTATATAAGGTGAAATATGAACGGCAAATCAGTAACTTCTTAAATACTGGGGAGACATGATGTGTGAAGTGATCAGATGGCTATAAAATATCACTTTGTTAATGCTTACAGAGGGCCAGCATGTGGTGCCAGGTCTTACTTCAATCTGTATTTCTCCGCTGACACACGCTCCCCTCTATCTGAGTTTCTAATAGAAGCTTTACCCCTGAAGTCTGGCTTTACCTGTGCTGAAAAATACACAAGCTCACAGAACAACAGATCAGTCTGATAATAACAGATCTCCTACACATCTCATCATTAAAACTAACAACCTTCTTTCATAGCCCCTGTTTTCCAGACTCCTAGGTATTTTGATAACTTTCCAATATAACCAATAAGTAAGTTTAACAGTAATGACAGTAAAGCATATTTGTTATCACCTTTGCATCACACATGTTACCCATGTAGACTTTGTATCACACATTAGCCATACAGAAGACTCTTTCTACATTGCCACAGGAAAGCATCATCATTTTGCTATTCAGTGTGATCCAAACAAAAATGTTTATCTCTCACTTCAACCTTCTAAAAGATATTGAAAAAGATAAGGAGTGGGTTAAAAAAAAATGTTTTTTACATTCTTCACCCAAAAGTTTAATGATTGAAAAATGTTTTCCTAGAAAAAGCTAACCTAACTCACTAAAGAGGAGAACAAAGGGCAGAGATCAGAGAAAGCTCTACATAACATATTATTTATAGACTATTCACCACCCCAGAGGAGGAAAAACAAAAACACATTAGTAGAACCGAGAATGAAAGAAGAGCAAGACGTCAGCCACAATGTCAAGGAAAATTCGGAATTTCAATTGAGCCCAACAGTCAAAGGATTCAGAAATAATTTAGCTATATCCAAAACCTCTATGCTCCTCTCAGCAAGTTTCTCATAGCCAAAAAACTCCAGCATGTCAATGACAACTTTATCTCCAACCTCACTCTCTATTCTAAAAGCCTCCCTTTTTCCCCTGCTGAGTTCCAAAATACAGGCAGTGGGCCTTTTACTTATGTTTTCCTCACAAGTTAAAAAGAATAAAATAACAATACCAAAGATGTTCTAAAACTTCAGAACAGTATCTTATTTATTTCTACAAGTGGTTGAGAAGCATTTTAAAACAGAATGAAAAACCCTTAATCTTTGTTGTGTATGTGTGCGTGTGTCTGTGCATGCGTACTTACTTAAATTAGTAGTTCTTCACCTTGGTTGGAATTAGAACTACGAAAAATAAAAGAACTAGAAGAAAAATGATGATTTTACATCCTACTTTTTGTAGAATATTATGGCTTAATTAAAACTTTAAAAAGTAATTGAGATTAATTTGAGAGTAATCCTTTTATGGAATGTATTACATTGGTTAACTTCAGATATACAGTAAACTCTGTGAGAGCCAGAATTCTAGGAGATTGCCTTGCTTTTCCAAATCTCTTAAGCTTTCCTCTTTTGACAGGATGCAGTCACCCCTTTTCTATCACTCTCAAAACCAAACTCACTGCCATTGAGTTGATTCCAACTCACAGTGACCCCCTTTGGGTTTCCAAGGTGGTAAATCTTTATGGAAGTAGATTGCCCAGTCTTCCTTCCACAGAGTGCCCGATGGGCTTGAACCACCAACCTTCTAGTTAGCAGTCAAATGCCTTAAGCACTATGACAAGTAGAAAATATTTGAGTTTTCCTTCTCTGACAGTTTTCCACCTTACACAGGTTCTAGCTTTCTCTAGTTTTACTATATCTTATCTTCTTTTCTAGGTTGATGACAGAATCTCTAACCAAATTTGCTGGTAATTGGTATTGGAATCACATTCCATCTGATGTTACAATATTGCTCAAGATAAGAAACTACTAGAGGAGTCCATGGTATATGAAATCAAGGCAGAGTTACACAGAATTAGATCATCTATATAGAATGTAGTGAATCTTTGTTTTTTTTATTCAGAAGGGTATTCTTATTAACTTTTAGCTGAAGAAGAGAATCTTTAGTCAGAGAATTTAACCCATCTACCCACTGCCACTGAGTCGATTCCAACTCATAGTGACTCTATAGGACAGGGTAGAACTACTCTATAGGGTTTCCAAGGCTGTACATCTTTACAGAAGCAGACTGCCTCACCTTTCTTCCATGGGACAGCTGGTGGGTTCAAATTACCGACTCCTTGGTTAGTATCCCAGTGCTTTAACCACAGAGCTACCAGAGGTCCTCATAGAATTTAAGCCCAAGACAAATGACAAGAGCCAGCTAGCAACTCAGTAAGGGTGAGTGTTTTAGACAGACCTCATTTGCCCTTGTATGAGTTGCAATAAACCTAGTATTGTCAAATACATTTTTCAAAAGATACTAAGCCTCACACACAGTATGCAGCAGTGACTATTTTTGACCGTCATCCTCAACTGTCCAAACAATAACATAAACCAAACCAAACTCATTGCCATCGAGTTGTTTCCAACTCATAGTAACCCCTCCTTGGGTTTCTAAGGCAGTATCTCTACAGAAGTAGACTGCCCAACCTTCCTTCCGAGGAGTGGCTGGAGGGTTTGAACCACCAGCCTTCTGGTTAGCAGTCAAGTGCCTTGGGGACTATGCCACCAGAGCTCCCAACAATATAAATGGGGGGAGGAGGGGAACACTGCATTCTTTCTTACGGCCAATCTTTCTTTTCATTCCTTTCCATAGTTTATATTGTGAGTAACCTGACTGAACTTAAATATAAATTTTAACAAGTTTTAAAAGTAGTTCTAGAAATCATAAATACTAACTAGCTAAGATTTATGAAATAGCATTACTCACCCTCCTGAATTATACCAGCCCTATAGGTCAAGATTAACCATAAGGGAATGGAATCTAAGTTCCTTAGAATCTAAATTCATAAGGGATAAGGATTATCTCATAGCTCACTTTAGTATCTACTTTGTTGTGAGTTCAATAAACATTGAATGTTGTGATGATGTCATATTAAAGCACAGCTAACAACCTAACAGAAGCTCTGAAATAATACCTATTAAAATTTTTTAAAATGTATTGTTCTAATTTTTAAAGGAACTGATTATATTTCATACATATGCTTTTAGGTATTAAATAATGGTTTTCTCATTGAAATAGATTGTTTGCAGGTAGTTTCAGTCCAAAAAACTCCACACATCCTGTCTATCTTCTTCACATATCAAGGACAAACTTGGGAGGAAAAAAACTGAACACACTTAAATCAGAATCCATTAAAGAAAAGGCCAAGGCAAAGGTATCAAAGTTCAGCCTATCCAAGTGCCAATGAATTTGTAAAGGTGCTTTAGAACCATATAATTACACTTTTTTAAAAAGAGACATTTTTAACCTAGAGTGTACTAAAAGTCTACTATCAACCCTTCATAATAACTATGAATAACCATATATTTGCAATAAGTTTCCTTTTTTTCCTTTTGTCTTGGTACTTGCCATGCTACAGAAAATTAATTTCAGAGGCTGGCTTTTAAATGCATGTGATTATAAAACTGTTGTAACCTCAGAGGGTGAGTTTATTAGGTGAAGTTTATTTATTCCAAAGTCTTAGGAGAAGAATGATAGAGTACTTTGCAGTTTAACGCACTTCAAGTGACTGCCAACCCAACATTTCACTCATTTGTTGAAGAAACAGAAGTCCCACTGGGAATCACCGGATTTTGCAACTTTCCAATCATATGATTAAATATAATGAAGAAAAGACAAGCCTTCTAACTTAAAAACATGTCAGTTTTACAGTGGAAAATAGCCATGACCTTTGTACTAGAACATAATCCAACTATATAAAACTAGTACTAAAAATGATTTTAAGAATTTTTGTTAATTAATAAGTACCCCACGACACATAAAAGACACCAACACTACTGTGTACCTGGGATTATTGATATTTTGAAGAATTCTTGAATTTCTAGATCAACAGTGAAAGTTATTGTAAAACAGGGTATGTAACTACATATAATTACATAGATGATTAAATTCCTTTTCCTGCAGTCTTTCCTACAGAAAAAATAAACTTGGTATGAAATGAAATTTTCCAAAGTAATCCAGAAGAGAAAAGATAAAAAAGTTTGTGTAGATTGGGAAGAGAGTGGTCTCTCTCCAAACCCACAGGATGAGTGGATGTGCTGTCTAACTAGAAGTGAACAATCAGTGCTCTTTTTTGTAGTTAGCGTGTTGTGTTTTTTGAAACTGTGACACCTTTCTTTTTTCCCCAGGTATGGGAGAACAATTTAAATTACACTGGGGGAGTCACCTTTAACATGTATTCATAAAATAGTGGTGAAGTCCAGCATTGCCCACCTGAAAATTAGTTGAAGGAAAACTGAACACAAAAACTATTTTTGCAGAGACATTCTTGACTCAAAGTAATTAACAGCTTGGGGAAGGGGGTTCCTACCTCCTGGCTTTTGGGCCATCCCCAAAGCTGGACCATGAATCCGTAATTTATTCTTTTACCAGCTTGCTTCAGGAGCTTATTAGGTAATGTCGAAGTATCTAGAAATTCTTAATGAGGAAAAAAGGCTTCTCATCACTACCAAATGATTCTATTGTGATTACTACATTACTGAACGTCATGCTCTGTTATTGTTGCTGCTGCTGCTGTTGTGGTTGTGTGGTGCCACTGAGTCGGTTTCAACTCATAGCAACCTGATGTACAACAGAACAAAATGCTGCCTAGATTTGTGCCATCTTTACAATCATTGCACGCTGTTGCAGCTATGCGCCAATCCCTCTCTTGGAGGGTCTTCTTTCTTGCTGACAATCTACTTTACAAAGCTTGATGTCCTTCTCCAGGGATTGGTCTCTCTTGATAGCTATAATTTCAGGGGTCATTTCCATAGCCACTGTTCTAAACCAAACTCACTGCCATCGAGTCAATTCTGACTCACAGCAACCCCCTTTGGGTTTCCGAGGCAATAAATCTTAATGAAAGTAGACTGTACTGTCTTCCTTCTGTGGAGTGGTTGGTGGGTTTGAACTGCCACCTTCTGGTTAGCACTCAAATGCTTTAGGCCCTATGCCACCAAAGCTCCTACTCACTGTTCTAGTAATCAAATATTCAGGAATACTGTTAAAAAAGAGTGATATTCTCTGCCATTCCACTGATCATACACATTTCTCTGATTTGATTAAGTCTAGCTTTCGCACAGTCTTCAATTTGTACTCTTTACCAGAAAATCCACTGAAAATTCAGTGTTCTAACCTTTAGAACAAGGATATGAACAGGAGAGTGGTAAAGTTAGCTGTTACGTTAAACTTCATAGAAATAAACATTGTCCCTTTTCATAGCTTTACCTGACGATTGTGCTTTCCAGAATTTAAATGGGGACAATTCTTTTATTACTGAAACCACCCTCTGTATTTGTTAAAAAAGAGAGCTAATCTGAATTTCTTAAAATAGGACTGAAACAGTAGTAATGCTTAGGCCCAATGTAGGATATTCTTGATCATTAAAATCATTAAATTAAATTAAATCATTAAATCATTAGCCAACTGAAAAGCACAAAATTTTAAAAGAAGGAGTTATATTATTCTGTTCTGATTGGTATGAATCACACTGGAAACTACCTTAAACTGGGAGATCCTGAAGGGTCAGCTTGGCATGGAGCAACATAGCCTATTGATAGGAGTTTTCATAGAAAGTAAAGAATTGTCAAAATTCATAAGTTAGCCAAAACAAAGATTCATGGCACACCTTCACATGTAAAATGAATCATGAATCCCTTTTATTATTACAGTAGGTTTGAGAACTTTCAATAGGAAAAAAAAGAAACTATTATATATGGCAAAGGGACATCTTTAATAGCAGTTAGTAATTACTATGAAAATATTCTAAAGCAGAATGTGTAGCAGCCTATAAAGATTATGGAAAATCTGAGTCATTTCTGGAGGCACAATCACCTCCAAACTTCTCAACGGAATTTAAATGAACCCACAAAGTAAGAACTTCGGTCCTATTTCTCTATCCATTCATTCAGTAAAAACGTATTTCTGGAGTATCAACACTATGCTAGGTAATTCTAGGCACTAGGAATACAGTGGTGGATAAAACCTACCCAAAACTCCTGCCCTCATGGAGCTTTAATTCTGTTGGGAAGAGACAGATAAGATACATAACAAGACACATGCTAAACGGTGGCAGGTGCTAAGGTGAAAATGATGCAGGATAGGATAAGAATTGTTGGGGAAAGTCTCGATTTTAGATAGGATGGCCACTGAGAAGGTTGTATTGAGTAAAGAGCTGAAGTTGTTGTCATTGTTAAGTGCCGTCGAGTCGTTTCCGACTCATAGCGACCCCATGCACAGCAGAACAAAACACTGCCCAATGCCGCCCCAGCCCCACAATCCCCGCTATACTTGAGCCCATCATCGCAGCCACCGTATCAATCCATCTCCTTGAAGGCCTCCCCCTCTTTCGTCGACCCTCCACCCTACCAAGCATGACAT
>NW_006921685.1:7020316-7026520 GCF_000298275.1 Orycteropus afer afer | reverse complement strand
TAACTTCAAGTGGAATTTGCATATGAGCAGTTGATGGTCTGTTCCACAATCAGCTCCTGGCCTGGTTTTGGCTGAAGATATTGAGCTTTTCCAACCTGAAGGGGGTAAAGACCTGAAGGGGGTGAGGGAATGTGGGGATGTAGGGCAAGAAAGGCATTTCAAGCAGAGGGAACAGCAAGTGTAAAGTCCCTCAGCAAGGCTGGTTCAAGGAACTACAGGAGGCCTGTGAGGCTCAAGCAGAGTAAACAGAGAAAAGAACCAGGAGATGAGATCAAACAGACCACAACCAACAGCTCATGTGGGCTTCATGGGCTATTTCATGGGTTTTGCTTTTACTCCAAGATGGGCAGACATTGAAGTTTTGAGCAAAGAAATGACATCACCTGACAAATATTATAATAAGATTACTCTGTCTGCTAGGTTGAGAATAGGGTATACATAGTGACCTTCATTGGGTTTTCAAGGCGGTAAATCTTTATGGAAGTAGATTGCCCCATCTTCCTTCCACAGAGCAGCTGGTGAATTTGAACTGCCAACTTTAGCAGTCAAATGCCTTACACACTATGCCACCAGAGCTACTTACAGTGGGAGTAAGGGTCAAATAAAATCATTAGCCAAAAGAAAATATAAAATTTTAAAGGAGGAGAGGAGCAGCATTGTGTTCTACAGTGTGTGGGATCACAGTAGAAACTATGTCAAACTGAAGGAATCTGGAGGGTTATCTTGCCATGGAACAAGAAATCCTATCAAGAAGGGTTTTCACAGAAAAATAGAGAATTCTGAAATTCATAAGTTAACCCAACTAATTAAGAAATACCTGCAGTAATCTAGACAAAAGACAACAGTGGCTTGGACCAGGGTTCTGGCTGTATTAGATGTAGCAGATGTGTGAGACTCTGGGTATATGGATTTAGCTGAAGGTGAAAGTGATAAGATTTGCCAATGGATCACACAAAGGATGTAGGAAAAGGCAGACTCCAATGTTTCTGGCCCAAGGAACTAGAAGAACAGAATTGTTTACTGAGAGGGCAAATCTACAGGAAGAGAGCAGAAGAGAGGCAGGTAAATGAGGACATGTTGATTTTGAGATGCCTATTAACCATCTGTGGCAATTAAGGTTGTGTGTCAACTTGGCTGGGCCTGTTTTTGAGTGGCTGGGCAGCTGGATATAGTTACCCTCCATGATGAGACTGGTAATCAACTCCACGGTGGAATCTATTGTGAGCAGCTGAGTAGCTGTCTTAGGGATATGGTCTGCTTCCAAAATATAAGAAGACAGCTTTGAGAAAGCTCTCTGAGCTTTTTGGCACACTTGGACCCAGCATGTACCCGTGTCTTCATTCAGCAGCCTGACATGCTAGCCCTGCCCATGTTGGGACTGTTTCTGGACTTGAGCTAGTGGCTTGCCATGTTATTTGATAATCTTGGGATTGTGTCATTGTACTTGTCAGTCTTGGGTTTGTCAGCCCCAGCAGCCAGCAGCTACCTGAGGTAAAAGAAGCTTCCAGCTTCAGTGGAATGGAAGCAGGAGGCAGAGCTGAAGCCCAAGGTCAAGGGCCCTTCACTCAGCTGGCTCTGTGAACTTGGGTTCTAGCCTCCTAATATGTAAGAGAATAAACTCCTGTTTGTTAAAGCCAAACATCTGTAGTGTTTTCTGTTAGAGAGGCACTAGATGACCAAAATATTATCCAATTTAAGATGTCCAGTCAATTCAGGTCTGAACTAAAAATAAACACATAGATGGAATCAGCATATTGATGAATCAGTTTGAAATTTTACACAGAGATCCTCTTCTAAGTTCATCAGTGGTATGCTAGGTACTGTGCATCTCTCACTCCATAGCTGTCAATCAGTCAGAGATGGATAAATTATCACAGAAATCCAATTTTGGCCAATTGTTATTTCTAATAAGCTATTATATCCAGAATAGTTTTTCTAGGGCAATTGGTTCTCAACTAGTCACACACTCACTAAACAGTTATTGAGCACTTATTATGTGTCAGGTATTGTAAGACACTGGGGAAACAGTAGTGAACAAACAGATGTGGTGGTCCCTGCCTTCAATGTAGTGAAGGAGACAAACAGCAAAACAATAATCACATACATGATTGATTAATTAATAACAATTGTGACAAGTCCTACACAAGAGAAGTTACAGAATTTAGACTATTTGTGACTATTTTTTATTCCTGGCCAATTTCCCACTGACACACTATGTACTCCCACTACCCATCCTCTCCAGCAGTACAGTCTTGGGAACTGATGATGTCACCAAAATGACACATGTTCTCTCATCCTTAAAAATACCATCTTAATCTTTAAGAATCTCAAGTGCACTGTGTCCATATCATTAAATATTGAATTACCTATACAATGAATTGTGATCTACCTTTCTCAGACCAGGGATCATGTAAAATATAACGTCATTTGCATTTGACTGAAAGATGTAATAGAAAACTACATCTGAGATCTATCCTATGTTAGTTTCTTATACAGAATTTCAAGGTAAGAATAGGAATGAAAGTGGATCTTTTATGTACACTACTGGTAGAAATGTAAAATGGTACAACCACTAAAGGAAATGCTATGACACTTCCTTAGAAAGCTAGAAATAGAAATACCATGTGATCCAGTACTCCTTTATTGTTGTCATGTGCCATTGAGTTGGACCCGACTCATAGTGACCCCTCCTTGGGTTTCCAAAGCAGTATCACTACAGAAGTAGATTGCCCCATCTTCCTTCCGAGAAGTGGCTGGTAGGTTTGAACCACAAGCCTTCTGGTTAACAGTCAAGTGCCTTAGGCACTATGCTACCAGAGCTCCTACTCCTAGGTAAATACCCTAAAACTATGAGAGTTATGACATGAGTAGACATATATATACCCATGTTCATTGCAGCATTATTCATAATAGCAAAAAGACAGAAACAACCTAAGTTCCTATCAACAAATGAACAGATAAACAAAACGTGGTACATACACACAATGGAATACTATGCAATGTTATAGAATAACACCAAATCTGTAAAACATCTCACAACATGGATGGCTTTGGAGGACATTCTTCTGAGTGAAATAAGTCAATCATAAAAGGACAAATACTGTATGAGACCAATATTATAAAAAGAATAAGAAAAGGTTTACAAAACAAATATATATTTTATGGTTACCAGGGATAGTAGGTAAGGGAGAGATGTGTTAATAATGGTGAAGGGAAACGCAATATATAATATGGGAGAAACCAGCACAACATGACCAAGGCAAAGGAAGACACCGAGAGGAACACAAGAATAAAGTGCAACTAAGGTAATTACTAGGAAGTTCTGGTGACGTAGTTCAAAAGCATTTGACTGCTAACCAGAAGGCTGGGGTTCAAAACCACCAGCCACTCCTTGGAAGGAAGATTTGGAAATACCGCCTTGGACACTCGAGGAGGGGTCACTATGAGTCGAATCAACTCGATGGCAGTGAATTTGGTTAAAGGTAATTATTAAAACATAAATAATCTTGCAACAATAGTATTAATAAAAAATAATTTACAAATGGATACATAGGTAGATAGGTATGCCAAAGAGGTATGAAGGATATAAGAGAGTACATTCGTCTGCAGATATAGATTTGAGTGTGGATAATTCTAATACATAATTGTAGGTTACTGTGTGTATATTAATAGAGATACTAAAGCACACAAGGAGCACAGTCCCAGAAGCTTCTTAGATATAACCAAACTTACCACAGACTGAACCTTCTAGGCTCGAGGGCAAAGAGCATAAACACAGAAGACATCTACATCAATTGGCACAATGTGATTTGTATATACACTGTTCTGTATCCTCTTTTGATGAGTTGCGTTTGGGGTATTAAAAGCATGCAAACAGCCATCTAAGATACAACAATTCGTCTCTTCCCATCCAGAGCAAAGGAGAGTGAAGAAAACCAAATTCTCAAGGGTATTAGTTCCAAAGAACTAATGGACCATACGAGCCACAATCTACATGACCCCAAGACCAGAAGAACTAGATGGTTTCCAGCTACCTCTATGGACCATTCTGACTGGGATCACAACAGAGGGTCCCTGACAGAGTGGGAGAAAATGTAAAACAAAAAAATTAAATTTGCAAAAAAGACAAGACTTACTGGTCTGACAGAGACTGGAGGACCTCCCAGACTATGGCCCTCAGATACCCTTCTGACCTAGAACTGAAGCCATTCCAAAGACCATCTTTCAGTCATCAAACGACAGGCTCATAAAGTAAACAACACCTGGAGGAATGTGTACTTGAGAACTATCAATTATATGAGATCAAAAGGACATTTGCCCAAAATTAAAGATTAGAAGCCAGGAAGGGGTAGAAATTTTGGATGAAAGGAAATAGGGTACCCAGAACAGAAATGGAGAGAGTGATGACACATTGTAGAGAATGCAACCAATGTCATGAAACATTTTATGTACAAACTATGGAATGGGAAACTAACTTGCTCCATTAACTTTCACCTAAAGGATTATTAAAAAAAAAAAAAAAAAGTAAGTAGCTGTTTCAGTCACAGCTGACTACAAGAGTATATACACAGGAACAGAATTTTAGAGCAATATTTAAAAAGAAAGAAAGAAAACCTGTTGTTAGAAAGGATGCTTTGACAAGTTCAAACTTTTCTCCATTGATCACAGTGTTGCTTACTGGCCCAGTTGTGCCAATTTTTATTTTTTCTGGTAAGGTGTAACCTATACTGAAGACTGTAGTCTTTGATCTTCATGAGTAAGCATATCAAGTCCTCTTCACTTTCAGCACATAAGGCTGTATCATTTGTGTATCGCAGATTGTTAATGAGTCAAAGATTTCATTTTACTTGGATCCACAATCAACACTTATGGAAGCAGAAGTCAAGAAATCAGACATCATACTGCACTGGGAAAATCTGCTTCCAAAGACCTCTTTAAAGTGTTGAAGAGCAAAGATGTCACTTTGAAGACTGAGGTGCACCCAAGCCATGGTATTTTCAATCGTCTCATATCCTTGTGAAAGCTGGACAATGAATAAGAAAGACTGAAGAAGAGTTGATGCCTTTGAATTTTGGTGGTGGTGAAGAATACTGAAAATACCATGGACTGCCAAAAGAACGAACAAACCTGTCCTGGAAGAAGTGCAGCCGGAATGTTCCTTAGCAGCAAAAATGGCCAGATTTATCTCATCTACTTTGGTCACATGGTCAGAAGGAAGCAATTCCTGGAAAAGGGTATTATGCTTGGTAAAGTGGAAGGTCAGAGGAAAAGGGGAAGGCTCTCAATGGGATGGACTGACACAGTAGCTACAACAATGGGCTCAAGCACAGCAAGGATTGTGAGGATGGTGCAGGACAGGGCAGTGTTTCATTCTGTTGTACACAGGGTCACTATGAGTCAGAATTGACCTGACAGCACCTAACAACAAGAAGAAGGAGAGAGGATGCAATCCAATATGACCTTCATTGGATAGAAGGGAAAATTCACGCTTAGGAAGCTCACCCAAAGTGACTCACACAAAGTTAGATGGCTAGTTAACAGCAAAGCCAAGACTAGACCAAAATCTCTCACAATTTAATTCAGGCTACACCAAGCACAATTTTCACCTTGTATTTTCCTATCAGAAGGAAGGGGAAAGAAGAATGAAATGGGGATACTGGTTATAGTTTTGGCTTTGGAAGCTTTCTGTAGGGGCATGATCTATGACTAAAGTGTACTTTATAAAGGACTTTTGTATACAGGTGTTAGGTGCTGAGAGAGGCAAATGAGAGATAAGTACTGCATTGGAGAAAGAGGCTCCAAAAAGTAAAGAATGAAGAGCTCAAGAAGAAGCATTACAGAAAAAAAAAAAAAAAAAAAAAACAGGAAAGTACTATGGAAACCTTTTACAACTCTAAAAACAAAGCTTTTATAATTAGGAGACAACATTCATTAACTATCACACTAAAGAGTTAGAACAAGTAAATTCACTATAGAAATAGTCTGAATATTAAGAAGATAACAAATAAAAAATAAACTAAAAGATAAGACATCTTTCTTTAATAGTACTATGAGGGATAGGAGTAAAACGGAATGCTTTCTTTATTCCTGGACATAGTTTTAATTATGTTGTTGTTGTTGTTGTTGTTGTTGTTATATACTGTTGAGTCAGATCCAACTCATAGCGACCCCTCCCTGGGTTTCCGAGGAATTATCACTACGGAA
>NW_006921685.1:6996751-7020216 GCF_000298275.1 Orycteropus afer afer | reverse complement strand
CCAGCCTTCTGGTTAGCAGTCAAGTGCCTTAGGCACTATGCTACCAGAGCTGCCAGTTTAAGTTATAGATGTTATGAAATGATTCATGGGTTCTACTGAATTTTTAAAAGCAGGTGTTTCCACAGGCTCCACCATCTAGAAATTCTTGGTGAGAAAAAAAAAAATCTTCACTGTTATCAAGTGAATTAATTTATGAAGCTTCTTCACTATTGATAATCCCAAAGAACTGAAGACACTCAGTACTACTTAAAATGCAGGAATAAAAATAAATCCATAAACTATTAATTGTATGTCTCAGTAACTAAACAAAAACTACAAAAACTCCCAATGAACTTGATGAAGACTTATTTAGTAGACTTCAAAAATAAAAGTTTTCCTTTATGTCTTAAAACAACATGCTCTGGTAGTGTCTTGGATAAGGAATTTGGTTACTAACCAGAAGTCAGCAGTTCAAACCCACCAGCTGCTCTGTGGGAAGAGGATGAGGCAATCTACTATCCTAAAGATTTAAGCCTTGGAAACCCAATGGGGTTCCCTATGAATCAGATTCAATGGCAGGTGATTATGTGTTAAAACAGTCTTCATCCCAAAAAGGAAAAGCCATTGTGTTATTCCTTTTGTCTTATCTACTCTTACTAATCCTATATGATAAAAAATAACTTCCTTCGGACTTCAGAACAACGTATCAAGAACCAGAAAAACAGACACAAATCCCTTTCCCAACTATGACCACAGTAGAAAGCTGTCACCTTCCTTTGCTTTATTATTCTTAAACTCAAAGCTGGGAGAATGATTGGTTTGTCTCATTCCTCAGGTTATAAGACATAATTCAATTCTCTGTTCCCAGTATCTAAAACATATAGTATGCATTCAAAAAATACTGGTTGAATTTAACTGATTGGAATTTAATTATAGACTAAAACATATCTCATAACATTATTTTTTAAAAAGTGAAATACACTGGAATCTTGAGGTAATGATGACAGTGAGAGACCAATAGCTTCATTATATCTAAGTGTTTATATTACATAATTACTATATGTCACAGAAGAAGATTTCACCTGGAGTATTTACCTGAATATGTATGTGTGTGTTTGTGTGTATGCTCTATTATCATAAAATTAATAAAATCTTAGATATTTCTGTAGTGCTTAACAACTCACAAAGCACTTGTATATATATAAATATACATATGTAAACATATATATGAATATATAAATACATTATATAATTACATGTATGTATAATATTGTATTTACATATATACGATATACTTTATACAGCAGTATTATCCGTTCTTTATTTATGATGAAACGGGGTGTCATGCAGCTAACACGCAACAGATTCTGAAACTGAACTCAGGTCTCTGAACTCCAAATTCAGTTGATCTTACTGCTTGATTTAAGCTGGACATCTAAAACATGAAAGGTTTTCACTTCAAAGAACAGTTACTTTATGGGTAACAAACATTGTCTTTGCAACGTCCTTCCTAACAAAGGAATAATGAGTCAGACAAGGTTTTAATGATACCTTGGCATATGGGGACTGTGGAAATAA
The DNA here is from genome assembly GCF_000298275.1 of Orycteropus afer afer. Taxonomy (NCBI): domain Eukaryota; kingdom Metazoa; phylum Chordata; class Mammalia; order Tubulidentata; family Orycteropodidae; genus Orycteropus; species Orycteropus afer. The sequence continues at coordinate 7,018,659 of NW_006921685.1, read as the reverse complement.
AGCTCCTGGCTAAAGCTCATTATCTCTCTTTAAGATATTTTACTTTTAAAATATTTTAATTTTACTTTTAAAGCAAATACTTTACTATTCACTTTTAAATGGTATATGAACAGAGATTAACTTCTGATTTCTTAGGAAGGGCAAAGTATTAACACAGATCCCTGAAATAGTGTTCTAGCAGTAAAGAGTGCCCTGCATCCCTATCAGTGTAATAGAGAAAAAGAAAAAGAACCCTTTTTGTCCTTATCCCAGCCAACACACCATGCCATTCAAAGCAGTAAGGCTAGAGAAAGGTGCTCGCAGACGCAACTTTCTTGCCCAGCACTTGTATTCCCAGGTCAGATCAGCCCAGTCTCACCTCGCTGTCTCCTTCCACTCCATCTCCTGCCCATCCACAGCCAGCAGCTCATCCAATTCCGTGAAGAGCTGAGGGGGTGCAGGGCTGTCATCCTCCTCTCCCAAGATGAATCGAATGCGTTCTGCTGCGGGAGAGACTGCAGAAGTGAAAATACTGTGGTTAAACACAGGCTGGACAACCCTAAGAAAAGTGTAGCTCCGGGCTTTTCCTCCCTCTGCAAGGCTGTTGGGCTTCCCTTCCACATTTTCAGTGGACATCTTTCTTCTCAAGCCTCTCTTATCCCAACCTAAAGACAACAAGAAATTAAAACTCTTCGCTATTCCTTTGGTTCTAAAGTCTATCTGAGCTCTCTACCGCTCCCCAGAAGGACAGCACTCCAGGTCAGTGTAGTGTGTGACAAAGAACCTTTAGTCCTCAGATGAGCTGAGGTCCAATCACAGGACTTTCCCTCCTTCTCCACTCATGACCCATCCAAAATTACTTGAATGAAAACCAGCCTGAACCAATCACTCTTCCTTAGAGCAGTGGGAGTGGGCAATAGAGCACCCCAATCCTGAATTTCCCCCAGGCCTCCACCTCCCACCCACGCTCACTCTGTCCAATGCCTAATGCCTATGCCCTTGCAGGCTCCTCACCACCCATAACTGGCTGACAAAGTTTATGAAGGAATATTTAACAAGATAGGACCTCTTCTTTACATAATGGCAGCACCCAAAAATGTTTAGTCATACTTCAATGCACTTGAAAAACAAGCCCAAGTAAAATATTGTACACTTAAGTAAAAAGAAAAAAAAAAAAAAATCCAACACACTCAAGCACATAATTGAATGCCCTACTAGCTCCTTTTGACCTCATCTCCTGAAAATCGTGTAATGAAAAATTAACTAGAATTTCCCCCAGGTCATGGGTTATATTCTCTTTAAAAGGAAAAAAAAAGAAAAAAGCATTTGGAAACTGATGGTCATCTTTAGAAAACTAAGGCCCAAAGATACTTGCTATAATGTGTGGGTGAAATCAACAATGGTATATACATGTGAATAGAATCTGTGTACATACATACATATACATACACATATATACATATATATGCACACATTCACATAAACTTGTAGATATATAGGTGCACAAAAAAATTAATAAAATATGAAAACATCTACCATATGGATACAGGCCAGAATACCCTACCATATGAATACAGGCCAGAATAACATTCCATAGATGAGAACATTCACTACAAAGAAACACATGAAAAATATTCAACCTAACTAGTAATAAAAACTAATTATTAACACAAGATAAATATTTTACTCATTTTAAGTGGCAAAAATTAAAAAGAATGATAATAGCCACTGCTGGCAGGGGTGTAGGAAACATGCATGAGCACCTCCCAATTCATAGTTCCTAAGGCACTTGACTGCTAACCAAAAGTCTGGAGGTTCAAACCCACCAGCCACTCCTCAGAAGGAAGGTTGGGCAATCTACTTCCGTAGTGATACCGCCTCGGAAACCCAAGGAGGGGTCACTATGAGTTGGGTCTGACTCGACGGCATGTAACAACAACAACAACAGGAGTCTTAATGGGAAAACCTTTCTGCGAAACAACCTGGAAGCACAGGAAACTGTTTTCAAGGCATACGTATCCTCTGAGCCAGCAATTCTACTACTAGAAATACAGTCATTCCAAATAAACAATAACTGTTATCTCAGATTCAGTTATAGAACACTGCAACCACATTGCAGACACAGACAGCACTGTTATTACTGAGAAAAATAAAAAAGCCTAAATGTCTGAAAAGGGGGACCAGTTGAATAAACTACAGTACAGTTGTACAATAAAATGTCACACAGTCATAAAAAATGACATCTAGCTTTCTATTTTTTGACATGAATGCCATATAATACTAAGTGAAAAAATAAGGTTAAAAAAATCATATGCATAAAGAAATCTCTATTTTGTGAAAGAAAGAAAATACATATATATCTATAAAATAAATTCTGGAATTGAGACACCTTGATTTTATCCATTTTGCCTCCATCATTTTGCCCAGTTCAAATATGTGTGAATTTCAGTTACTACAGTTTAGTTAAATAACACTAGTTCCACAAAACACATTCGTATTTCAGTTAACCTGGTATGTTAATTGAGTATCTGCATCAAGTACAAATTTCTCTGCTAGCTTTTCAGCCCACAAATCACTATATAAATAACATGCCTATCATGACTTCTTCAAAATCTTCAAAATTAAAGGTGTCCCTTTGATGACTAAGTTACTCCTGACCCAAGCCAAGGTCTTTATTTATTTATTTATTTATTTATATTGTGATTTGCATGAAAGTTTACAGTGCAAAATCATTTCCCATATAGCAATTCATACACATTTTGTTTCATATTGACTTCAATTCCCCACAATGTAACAGCTCTCTTCCCATTTTCTCCCCGTAGTTAGCATTTCCCATGTCCGTCCCATGCATTCCCGCACCCCAAACTATCTCCCCGTACAAACACTGCCCTTCTGTTCTCCCATGATTGATCTGCTCCAAGGAGTATATCCACCTGATGTAAATGTTCACCCCATATGCCTGTCTATTATATGGCTGGAAGTCACAGGAGTGAGTGCAGTTCCAGAATTGAAGACCAAGCCAGGGTCTTTTAATCTCCTCAAATGCATGTGAAAGCTGGACAATGAAAAAGGAAGACTGAAAAATTGATGAATTTTAATTATGGTGTTAGTAAAGAAGAACGAACAAACATGTCTCGGAAAAGTGCAGCCAGAATTCTCCTTAGAAAGAAAGACGGAAAGACTTCCTCTAGCTTACTTTGGACATATTATCAGAAGGGACCAGTTCCTGGAGGAGGGCACCAAGTTTGGTAAAGTAGAGGATCAGTGTATAAGGGAGACCTTCAATGAGATGCATTAACACAGTGGCAGCAACAATGGACTCACACATAGCATGTGGGGACGACACAGGACTAGGCAATATTTTGCTCTGTATAAAGTCAATATGAGTTGAAGCCGACTTGATGGCACTTAACAACAGCAATAATCATGATGAGTGGCCAATCACAGCACTTCTTCCAAAGACTCTCAGTGATTACGCAGTTCACACAGAGAGCAAAAAGCATTTAGTTGTGTTGCCTTCTTGCCTCCCAGTGATAATACTACATAATGTTTTACAAAAATGAATAATTCAAAGAGGGAACTGGCCAACAGAGGTCAAAGTGCAGCAAAGAAACAAAAAGTGATACCACTGAAAATGAACTTTGAATTAAATTCAAGTGGAGTTACAGAAGGAATAGCTGACTCTGGGAATGTTAGCATTATTGCTGTTCGAGAACCTCTAGTTATGCAGTCAGAGGAACTTAGTGAAAGCAAACTTACAGGCATAAATGAGAAAATGATTGTGCGAAAAAGATGAAGATATCCCAGAGTAAGTGATGATGTCCCAGTAAAAGTGACAATGGCAAAAAACTTCAAATTAAAGAAACTCTAGGAGACATTTCCTACCACATATCTGTCAGTTTTTCATATTGTGGTCACCTGTATTTTGCTATGAGTCTGGAAGTTATGCCATTGGTATTTCAAATACCAACAGGGTCACTCATGGTGGACAGGTTTCAGTGGAGTTTCCAGACTAAGAAAGACTGGGAAAAGGACAGGGTCATACACTTCTGAAAAGGTTATCCACTGAAAATCATATTAATAGCAGTGAAACAGTGCCTGACATATACTGGAAAAGTTTAGGAATAGCGGTGAAACATTTTCTGATATAGTTCCTTCCAACTCCTCAGGTTGGAAGGCTCTCAAAATACAACTGCAGAAGAACTGCCTCTTCAAAGTAGAGTCGACCTTAATGACATAGATGGAGTAAAGCTCTCAGAACCTTCATTTTCTGATGGGGTATGACTCAAAAAGGGAAGAAACAGCTGCATACTTTCACAAATAATAGGAACACAGAATTATGAAGTATAGATCTAGGAAAATTGGAAGTTGTCAAAAATGAAATGGAATACATAAAGATCCAGATCCTAGGCATTAGTGAGCTGAAATAGACTGGTATTGGCCATTCTGAATAAGATGATCATATGGTCTACTAAGCCAAGAATGACAAACTGAAGAGGAATGGCATCATGTTCATCATCAAAAAGATCCATCAGATTCAAGATCCATCCTGAAGTACAATGCTGTCAGTGATAAGGTAATATCCATACACCTACAGGGAAGACTAGTTAATACTAATATTATTCAAATGTACACACCAACTACTAAAATCAAAGATGAAGAAACTGAAGATTTTTAACAACTTCTGCAGTCTGAAATTGACAAACATGCAGTCAAGATGCATGGATAATTAATTATGCGTGACTGGAACTCAAAAGTTGGAAATGAATAAGCATCAGTAGTTGAAAAATATGGCCTTGGTGATAGAAATGGTGCCAGAGATCACATGACAGAATTTTGCAAGACCAACAATTTATTCATTGTAAATACCTTTTTACAAAACCATACATGGCGACCATACACATGGACCTCACCAGATAGAATATACAGAAATCAAATCGACTACATCTGTGGGAAAAGATGATGGAGAAACTCAATACCATCAGTTAGAATAAGGCCAGGAGCTGACTGTCAGACAGACCATCAATTGCTTATATGCAAGTGCAAGCTGAAGCTGAAGAAAATTAAAACAAGTCCACGAGAGCCCAAGTACACCATGATTATATCCCACCTGAATTCAGAGACCATCTGAAGAACAGGTTTGATGCACTGAACACCAATGGCCAAAGACCAATGAGTTGTGGGATGATATGAAGAACATCATACATGAAGAGAGCAAAAGGTCATTAAAAAGACAGGAAAGACCAAAATGGATATCAGAAGATATTTTGAAACTTGCTCTTGAACAGAAACTACCTAAAGTAAATAGAAGAAATAATGAAACAAAAGAGCTGAACAGATTTCAAAGGGTGGCTCAAGAAGATAAAGTATTACAATGAAGCGTACAAAGACCTAGAAATCAAAAGAGAAAAACACTCAGCATTTCAAAAGGTGAAAGAACTCAAAACATTCAACCTTCAAATTGTAATACTGAAGGATTCTTTGGGAAAAATACTGAACAATGCAGGAAGCATCTAAAGAAGTCTGAACAAATACAGAGTCACTGTACCAAAAGGAATTGGTCGACAATAACCATTTTAGGAGGTAGCATATGATCAAGAACCAATGGTACTGAAGGAATAAATCAAAACTGCACTGAAGAAATTGGTGAAAAACAAGGCTCCAGGAAATGACAGAATACCCACTAAGATGTTTCAACAAGCAGATGCAGCATTGGAGGTGCTTACTGGTGTGTGCCAAAAAATTTGGAAGACCACTACCTGGCCAACCAACTGGGAGAGAGCCACATGTGTGGCCATTACAAAGAAAGGTGACCCACCAGAATGCGGAAACTACCAAACAGTATCATTAATATCACATGCAAGTAAAATTTTGCTGAAGACTACAAAACGGTAGCAGCAGTATATTGACAAGACCTTCCACAAATTCAAGATGGATTCAGAAGACATGGAATGAGGAAAAGCATTGCTGATGTCAGATAGATCTTGACTGAAAGCAAAGAATACCAGAAAGATGTTTACCTGTGTTTTATTGATTATGCAAAGTCATTTGACTGTATGGATAATAATAAATTATGGATAATGCTGTGAAGAATGGGAATTCCAGAACACTTAACTGTGCTCATGAGGAATTTGTACATAGCCCAAGAGGTTATCATTCAAACAGAACAAAGGGATACTGAAGGGTTTAAAGTCAGGAAGGATGTGCATCAAGGATGCATCTTTTCACCATATTTATTCAATCTGTATGCTGAGCAAATAATTCAAGAAGCTGGACTATATGGAGAAGAACTTGGCATCAGGTTTAGAGAAAGACTCATTAACAGCATGCAATATGCAGATGACATAACCTTCCTTGCTGAAAGTGAAGATGACTTGAAGCACTTACTGATGAAGATCAAAGACTACAGTCTTTAGTATGGATTATACTTTGACATTAAAAAAAAATGCTCACAACTGGACCAATAAGCAGCATCACAATACATTGAGAAAATATTGCAGTTGCTAAAGATTTCATTTTATGTGGATCCACAATCAACACCCATGGAAGCAGCAGTACAAAAATCAGACATCATAATGCACTGGGCAAATCTACTTCAAAGGGCCTCTTTAAAGTGTTAAAGAACAAAGATATAACTTTGAACACTAATGTGTGCCTAATCCAAGCCATGGTATTTTCATTTGCCTCATATGCATATGAGACCTGGACAATGAATAAGGAAGATAAAAGAAGAATTGATGCCTTTAAATTGTGGTGTTGGTGAAGAATACTGAAAATATCATGGACTTCTGAATGAGCAAATCCAGTAGCCCTTACATTTCTCAACTTATTCCATCTTCTCCCTTCATAATTTCCTCCAATTCAGTGGGTTGAAAAATATTAAAACATGACTCTCTGTCAATAGTGTTTATAGCGCTGGTGGCATAGTGTCTAAGGCATTTGACTGCTCACCAGAAGGTTGGTGGTTCAAACCCACCAGCCACTTTGCAGAAGAAAGACTAGGCACTCTACTTCCATAAAGATTTACTGCCTTGGAAACCCAAAAGGAATCACTATGAGTCAGAATCAACTCGATGGCAGTGAGTGATATATATATGTATATATATTCCTGCTCCATAACAAAAAAGTAGTTCCAATGATTGTCCAGCAGTCAAATAAATTTAATCTGTAGAATTCCAGGATATATTGTACTGAAAGATCCTTGGACCAAAGCCTTCATGGTCTTCTGACTCTTTCATTGATTATGTCAATTCAATGTTAACATTCAATATCTCAAGAATCTCTACCAGGGAAAGAAATAAAATACAAATTAGTCATTTTGGACTTTAGCAGCCTCAATAGCAACCTAACTAAACTATTTGTGAAATTAATTTTTTTTCTTTTCTGGACTTTACTTTCTCTGGCATTCTTTTCCCTCCTTACATAACCCACATTTCCATGGTATTCATAAACCAGTGGATTCATAGAAACAGTAATAACCCAATTTCACTGACTCTTGCCCCAGTTACATATTACAACAGTGAAGGCTCCTGGAAAAATCCATCTCTTGAAGATTCCTGGGCCCCAGTGGGTGTTTCACATATATTCATCCTTTTCTTCAGCCTCTGTATCGATGCCTTCTATCTGCAAAACCACCTGGAGAGGACACCGTGTTATATGTATGGTCTCCAGGATGCAGCATGGCAATTGCAATACCTTGTCAAGGATGTAAGCTCCCAAAGGTCCCAAAGAGGTGATGCCTGAGTTTTCAAAGTAACACAGAAGGGGGAGATTGGGAGAAGAAGGAGACCAAGAGGTCTTGGTGGATTAAAATAACAGATAACATGGAATTGATGAGTCAGTAGACTTCAGATTGTTGATCTGCCACTCCTTGAGTCCTAAATTGAGTCTTTTTATACTACCATATCTGGGAAATTCCCAGAAGAAAAGAAAACTGGATTTTGTGGGGAAAGAGGAATTCCTACATCCATGTCCATTCACCCACATTTAACCACCAGGGTGAATCTGCCTTGTTAAAATTACAGAGGACCTAATGACTTAAATATGCCAATCAGCAATACCTTCTGGTTGTTTTTAACTTCTTTCTAGTCCTTTGTTCATAACAAATTACTTGCCCCTAAGCTTTAGCTATAACCCTACTCTTCCTTCTGTGAGTCAATAAATTAATATTTTCTGGTTATAATTGGATTTCTTGCACTTGCAACCAAAGAAGCAATGATTTATGTAATATGTATAGATAAAAAAAATACCAGAAGGATACACACTAAATTGTTTAAAATTATTATCCCTAAATGGTAAGATTATTGATCACTCTTATTTTCCTTGTTTTGCTTATATGTAATTTCTAAATTTTATAAAACTAACACTAATATCATATTTATAATTTGAAAAACACCTATTAAGGTATTGTTAATCATAAAATTAAGAATAGTCATGCCAAATTAGTTCCAAATCCTTCCCTACAGTTCATGAAAGTGTAGACTCTCAATTATCTTTCTCAAGAGTCCAACACAAACATAACTCTATAGCATTTGCCTTTACTGCTGCTCTAAAGATTGGAATAGCCAGTTCTGGCCATGCAACAAGATAATTTTGGGCCACATGCTGACATAGGTAAGGGGAGAGATGGTATAGAAAGTGTCTCTGACCACCATGATAACTAGGAAAAGGGAGGACACTGAATTGTCCACATAAGATATAGACAACAGACCCTAACACCAACCAGTATATTCACAATACTGCATTAACACCAAACACCAGGCTACAGATAAACACATAAACATCTGAGAAGATCAGATGGGGGTCAGTGAACAGGAGTATACTCTAGACCAAGGATATAGATTCAGCTGAGGCTAATCTTGCACAGATACCAGTGATACAAAATACCCGCAATCCTTACAGAAACGACAGAAGACAGACATAGAGCAATCTCTCACAAACAGCCAGACACTGTGGGAGAGAGAGCCAACGGATCTACCAACTCAGGACTATAGTACTGGGGGACACCAGACTCAATTGACACAATAAAATACATAAAAGTCTTGTTCTTTATCCTCCATTGGTAAGTAGCAACTGGGGTCTTAAAAGCTTTCAAGCAGACATCTAAGATGCAACTCATGGTCTCCTAGCATTGGAAGTGAAGAAGAGTGCAAAAAAACAAGGATATCTGGAAGCAATCAGCCGTAGGACATGATGGCCCTCGAGACCAGAAGAATTAGATGGTGCCTGGCTACCAATGCCAACTACTCAGGAAAGGATCAAAACTGGAGATCCTGGATAGAGTGGGAGGAGAAATGTAGAACAAAATCCAAAAACACAGTAATGACTAGAATTGCTGGTCGGATGGAGTATGGTGAGATCCCCAATACTATGGCCCTGGGATACATTTTGGGCCTGGAATAAAACTCACTGCCAGGGACTGGCTCTCAGCCCAAGAGTAAGCAAGATGTACACACAGACCACTTAACCCAGACATTCGCACGGAGGAAATGCAGGACACACAGGAATGCATAACCATGAGAGGCACTGGAGGAGGGGGTTAGTTACTGGGCTGGGGGGGGGGGCGGGTTAGGAGTGGGAATGGTAAATGGGGAGTGAAACTAAATGTACATGAAATGTTGAATGTAAAACAAACTCTGCTCTGTAAAAAATTTTCATTAAAAAAAAAAAAAAAAGTCCAACACAAACATAACCCTATAGCACTTGCCTTTACTGCTCCTCTAGAGACTGGAATAGCCAACTCTGGACCATACAACAAGATTGGCTGTGGTTCTGAAAGCTAGTTATACTGTACAGTCACATGTGTCTAAATTAATCTTATGGGTACAAAACAATTAAGGGTGGCAGGGGGAGAAGAGATAGTTCATGCAAGTGGCATGAGGATGTAGGATGTTTTCTGTAAACGTGACCATACTTATTAATTAAAATGTTAAAGAATATGGCCACCCAGCAACCTTTTCTTAAAAGATCTAAAACTTCCTAGTGGGCATATGTTATAGCCATCATTTCCACTTGCTTTACATTCTCTCTCCCTCCTTTACTTCTCTTTGCTCTGCCAGAGCTGTCCATGATAAGGTTTATATGATGAATCACCCTGCATAAGAGTGAACACATCAGCATTTTCTCTAGGTTCAACTCAAACTAATTATCAGCACAATTTATACCCCAAGGTTTCTAAAGTCGGACTCAACTCGCATCAACATTAGGAATGAAGAGTCCCAAAATAAACTCTACAGATTTGTTCAAGTGCCACTATTTTCTACACAAGATAGCTAAATTTATAGCTCCAGTATCAGTGTCACAACCACACAAAAAAGAAGACATCCTTCTTCCTGCAGATTCTCTTGTAAAATGTATAAGCATATAAAGTCACAAAGGGTAACAGCATAACCTTAAAGAAGCTTTGAGTCTTCTGGCTTTATCCCCACAGGACCAAAAATTCCAAATATTATGTCCAAATATTTTCTAGATAGCAACACTTAGAAATGTGGTTCAAAATATAACCTCTTTAAAATATATAGATATAGATATAGATATGTTATAGCCACCATTTCCACTTGCTTCACATTCTCTCTCCCTCCTTTACTTCTCTTTGTTCTTCCATGTTGTCCATGATAAGGTTTATATATAGGATATCTATATATCTGTATATATGTATATATAGATATATATCCTATTTAAAAAGGGGAGGAGGTGGGGAACAAAAGCATCAGGGAATCATTACGTGGGTGCTGGTTCTTTCTAAAAAGAGACCACACTTTCTACAATGTATTGATGCTATAAAGATTGTGATAAAGCTCTTATGCCAACAAGATTTCATAAAACACTTCTCTTCTTTTCTGCCCTACCTAGGTCTGCTCTGAGCTGAGAGTCCAAAATAAATGCTGTGATCCCCAACCTCTCTGAAGCTTAATTACATTCTCAGCAAAGAAGAAATTATATAATGGGTTTTCCAGCTCTACCTACATTGACATTAAAGTTTCACAGTTCTTGGACAATAATGCTTCGTAATGCTTATTTTAGCTACTCAACAGTTTCTCCATTAGGGAAGCCAAGCCATAACACATATCCACTGGTCAACAAATACCTCAAAACCAGGCAAGGAGCTAAAAAGAACACTTGTAGAACCTGAGTTCAACCACTTGAGAAATAGCACATGAATGAAAAGAACCTAATTAATATAAAGAAGTTTGCCACTGCTTCACTAACTAACTACCTTCCTCAAATTATCAATAGACACTTGCTAAATCCATGTTCAGTAAACAATAAAATGGGATCCGCTAAGCTTTTAGAAATGTCTTCTAAGGGAGAGAAGTATAATTTGTTATAGTAATAAATTTTCTCCCATAGCTAACCCAAACAAACCTGATGGAAAACATAGAGAATAGGTCTGTGGTCTGACTAGGGGCCTTAATTTTTTATTCAACACAATATGTTTTCACTATAATCTTTCTAGCCAACATTTTTAATCAGTGCCTAAGTTATCTGACTGCTAACCAGAGGCTGACAGTTCAAACCCACCAGCCACTCCTCGGAAGGAAGGTTGGGCAATCTACTTCTGCAGTGATACTATCTTGGAAATCCAAGGAGGGGTCGCTATGAGTCAGATCTGACTCAATGGCAGTGAGTTTGGTTTTTCTGGTTTATATACAAAATCTACCTGTAACTCTTTAAAGCATATGGAGACAACCTCAACTGACAGGGGAGGTAAATGAATGCCACTTCAAAAGATATTCATTATATATAGCTTCCTATGTAAAAACAAGGAGCTCTGGTAGTGTAGTGCCTAAGGCACTTGACTGCTAACTAGAAGGCTGGCGGTTCAAATCCACCAGCCACTCCTCAGAAGGAAGGTTGGGCAATCTCCTTCCATAGTGATACTGCCTCAGAAACCCAAGAAGGGGTCGCTATGAGTCAGATCCGAATCGATGGCACATAATAACAACATATAAAAACAGACAACCATGTGAATACATAGAGATTATACAGTCACTTATAAAGCTTGTGAAAGGATATCATTACAGATGTGAGATGGATCATGGCTGAAAGTAGAGAAAACCAGAAAGATGTTTATCTATGTTTTATTGACAATGAAAAGGCATTTGTGTGGATCATAACAAATTATGCATAACATTGAGAAGAATGAGTATTCCAGAACACTTCATTGTGCTCATGAGGAAACTGTCCATTGACCAGGAGGCTCACATTCAGAGAAAGGGAATACTGCATGGTTTAAAATAAGGAAGGGAGTGTGTCAGGGCTGTATTCTTTCACCATACTTATTCAATCTGTATACTAAGCAAATAATCCAAGAAGCTGGACTATATGAAGAACCTTGCATCAGGATTGGAGGAAGATTCATTAATAACCTGCAATATGCAGATGACATAACCTTGCTTGCTGAAATCAAAGAGGTCTTAAAGAACTGAGTGATGAAGATCAAAGACTACAGTGGATAACACCTCAGCATAAGGAAACAAAATCCTCACCACTGAACCAATAAGCAACATCATGATAAATGGAGAAAAAATTGAAATTGTCAAGGATTTCATTTTACTTGGATCCACAATCAACACTCATGGAAGCCGCAGTCAAGAAATTGAAGGTTATATTGCCTTTTGCCAATCTGATGCAAAAGATCTCTTTAAAGTGTTAAAACACAAAGATCTCAACTTGAGGACAAAGTACAACAGAAACAAGCCATAAATTTTTAGTCACCTCATATGCATGCAAAAGCTTCACAATGTAGAAGGAATATTGATAAAGAATTGATGCACTTGATTCATGGTGCTGGCAAAAAAAAACATTCTGAATATACCATGGACTGTCAAAAGAAAGAATAAATCTGTCTCAGAAGAAGTACAGCAGACCGCTCCCTTAGAAGTGAAGATGGTAAGACTTCATCTCACATACTTTGGATAAGTTGTCAGGAGGGACCAGTCCATGGAGAAGGACATCATGCTTGGTAAAGCAGAAGATCAGTGAAAAAGAGGAAGACCCTTAAGGAGATGAATTGACACAGTGACTGCAACAATGGGCTCAAATACAGCAATGATTGTGAAGATAGTGAAGGACTGGGCAGTGTTTTCTTCTGTTGTACACAGGGTTGCTGTGAGACACAACCAATTCAACAGCACCTAATAACAACAACAACAAAGCTTGCAGTGATGTCTAAGTCATGATTATTCCTTAAGCAGGTGCAGAACTTCCAATTAATTATCAATTATAAAACTTAGAGTTCCTTTTCCTTCTTTGCCTCTACAGACAGCCCCTTCTTTAGAATCATGAGTTTAAAGCAGTCTAGGAATGTAAGTGTCTACTTATGACACTTTACAAGGCATATATAAGCCTAAATCTGTCTTTCCTGAAACTAAACTCATAAAATGCTTTGTTGTTTGTTGTTGTTGTTTGCCATCGAGTCGGACCCGACTCATAGTGACCACTCCTTGGGTTTCCGAGGCAGTATCACTACGGAAGTAGATTGCCCAGTCTTCCTTCCAAGGAGTGGCTGGTGGGTTTGAACTGCCAGTCTTCTGGTTTGCAGTCAAGTGCCTTAGGCACTAAGCTCCTCATAAAATGCTTTAGTACCCTTATAAAGCAGTGATCCCACATAACCCAGAGTAACATGGACAACACGTGTAGCTCAGTAATTGGTTCATAGCAGGCATCAAGCAAACATCACTTCTTTCTCTCCCTTCAATTTCCTAATTTGAATTCTGTATGGAAATGTTTACTTTTCTGTATGAATTATCAATGAACTCGTAATAACTTACAAATAACTTGTAAGTGTTAATTTCTTAACTGCATTTAGTTTACATTTAAATTTATATTTTCCTTTTCAAAAACATAAATGTTCACTGTGGTAGATGTAATACTGGAAGAAAAATAATCTTGAAAACTGTTTTGTTTTGGGTCTGTGAATAATTGTTTGACTTTGTAAGTACCCTAATTGGCATAGGTCTCAGTTTCTTTGCCTAATAAATGAGGAGACTGCATAAGATGCTCTTAAATAAGTCTATGATTTAACCTGACAATTGTCTAAATCTTTCTGCCACTTCCCTTATGTGAATGTGCTCTGGGCCTAAAGAACAAGGTAAGCCAGAGTCCATAAAAGAAATCCAAGGTACATGTACCAGAGCCAGCAGATATAAATATCAAATTTGAAAGGACAAGAAAGAGGAATCAAGACCAAGTTACCAATTTAAGAGTGAGAAGCTTGGATAAACTGAGAAAAAATAGTCCAATGTTGATATATAGTCTAATCAGCAGAACCTGAAAAAGATAAAACCAAACCAAACTAATTGCCATTGAGTTGCCTCTGACTCATAGTGACCCCCTTTCGGTTTCTGAGGTGGTAAATCTTTACAGAAGAAGATTGCCTAGTCTTCCTTCTGTGGAGTGGCTGGAGGGTTTGAACCAGTAACCTTCTGGTTAGCAGTCAAGTGTCTTAGGCACTATGCCACCAGAGCTCCTAAAATGATCAAAAAAACAAACCAAACTCACTGCCATCAAGTCAGATCCGACTCATAGCAGATCCGAATCATAGCAACCCCTCCTTGGGTTTCTGAGGCACTATTACTACAGAAGTAGATTGCCCAATCTTCCAAAAAGATCAAGGCAAATATTAAAATATTAAATATGGAATAGTCAAGTGGTCTATTAATGTGGAAATGAACTAAAGAAAGAAGTACTTTGTTTGGGGGTAGGGTGGGAGTGGAGCAATGTATTTGTCCTCAATCAATTTTAGGGTGGACTTACATAGGAATCTAAAGTCCTTCCAAACCAGGATAAATACACTGGCAAAATTTTCCTAGGTGATCAGTGAAGTGTGTGAAGCAGCTGGCTCTCATAGCCTCAGAGGAAATGGCTCTTTATAGCTTCAGAAGCATTCATCCTTCAGGATGGTATTCTGCACATGCTTTCTTGCCTAATGATAGCACAGGGCACTTACTTCACAAGGCAATGCCATCCTGAGTCAGCAGTAATCACAGGTAGAGTAACGGAATCAGAATGAAAAGATGTGTGCCCCTTTCTCAGCTCCAACCGTGACTGAGAAAATACCCTTCTCTCCCTTTGACTCAGGTTCCCCATCTGCCTAATGTACCATAACAGCAGAAATAGTGAAGTGAGCCCTGGGGAGCTCTGGTGGCATACTGCCTAAGGCATCTGACTGCTAACCAGAAGGATGGTGGTTCAAACCCACCAGCCGCTCCTCGAAAGGAAGACTGGGCAATCTATTTCTGCAGAGATAGTGCCTTGGAAACCCAAGGAGGGGACACTATGAGTCAAACTGGCTCAATTGCAGTGAGTCTGTGTTTTTTTTGCCCTACACAGATCTATACTGAAACACAAAACAGTGCTATTATATTAAATGATCTATTGATGTACTATTCATTCTAACACTATTGACCTCATCTTTGAGAAGTATTACCAACAAATTTTCAAATGCAAAGATTGGAAAAACTGAATTTGGCACATTCTTGGAGAGAAAAACTAACCTTTCACAATATTCTCAAATTTCCATTATCCTGTTATTCAAAGATGTGACTTGAGCACTAGCTGGGAGTATTTAGACACCAGCTTCATAAAGGAGTTGCACAATGAACAGAAGAAGTTGTTTTTACAATGCATTCATCATCAATTGTGGATAAGAACAATAAAAAAAATAAAACCACCACCATCTATTTGATTTCAACTCACTGTGACCCTGCAGGACAAAGTAGAACTGCCTAAAGGTTTTCCAAGGCTGTGAATCTGTACAGGAGCAGAATGCCACATCTTTCTACCGTTGAAGGGCTGGTTGGTCTGAACCGCCAATCTTTCGTTTAGCAGCTGAATATAAATACTTTAACCACTGTTACACCAGAGCTCCTCACTACAAAAACAGACCTCAATAAAAGTAACCTAAACAAATAAAAGTGTATATAACCAAATCCAGAGACCTAAGAAAGCACTAATTTTCAAAAAGACATTGAAAAAATAAATAAATCACGTAAATACAGATAGGGATTTCCAAAGACAAAAAGAAAGGGAAAGGGTTTGACAGTTCACAAATAAAAAGAATATCTGGTAAAAGGAACTAAGCTATTCAGAAGGGTAACTTACTGAAATAAACCAGGAATTTCTGGGCACAGAACAAAGGGTTTGATTGACTGCTAACCAGAAGGCTGGCGGTTCAAACCCACCAGCCACTCCTCGGAAGGAAGGTTGGGCAATCCTACTTCCGCAGTGATACTGCCTCGGAAACCCAAGGAGGGGTCGCTATGAGTCAGGGCTGACTCGACAGCACATAACAACAACAACAACAACATTGACAGCAGTCTACCTTTCTTCTTCATGCAGTATCTGACTTACAAACAAACACAGAATTGGCAACTTAAAAAACACTCAATATTAAACAACACTGGTTATCTCTTAGCTGCACTTAAATGCACACAAATTAAGATTGTTGTACCCTAAAATATGCCCACCCAGTCTCTAATATTGTTCCTGGTAGAGATTTTAGGTAGTGTAATTTTTTAATATAATAGAACAAAACTAATATTAAAACAAAAGGTATAAATCAGCCCTGTTATAATGATGTTTCTGAAAGAGTCTTAATTTTGCAAAGCAAGAGCTCAAATATTTTTATAGATTCCATTGTTGGTTAATACAAAAATATATCAGTTATTAAGTAAACTTTGAACTTTTGCCTTGTATACTCAAGGAAAAACTGGCTAAATCTAGTTTTCATAATGTTTTATTCATTTAATCCTACTTAAAATCACACTAAAAATGTTATCTCATAGTTGTGATCTCAGCTAAATTAATTCTGCTAAACAGAATTGTGGAAGTCAGTTTCTTTCTTTCTTTTTTGTTTTTTCTTTCTTGAGTCAAAATCTACTCTATGCCAATGCATAATATAAAAAATACCTAAATACTGAAATTTATTTTTTGGGCATTAAATAAGTTGACAACAAATTTTCCCCTACAGAGTGATTCATCTAAGTCATATAGGTAGTCAGTCAGTCATGCCCAGGAATCCATTTTAGCAGTATCAGCTGCAATTAAAATTGTTCTGAAATATCTGCATGGCATGTCCTGCCAGGAATAATGACAATTGCTTATTTTGTCTATGAAATTACTATGTTCTGAGCTGAGTTAAAAGAACATATTCTCTCAAATGCTGGAGTCAATCTCACTTCCAAGTAAGATTCTCTTATCTAAATCTGTAACTGTTGAAAACTATCAAAGCCTTTGAGAACAATAACTTGGCTAACAATCTCATTTAGGGTAAAATGACACATATGCAAACAGGGCTACAAAGATGCTGTAGTCTTTTCTCCCAAAATTTATACTTTGACTTTCCAATCTCAAGTTCCATTCTTCTTCCTGTCAACTGAACATCACTTGGCAAATTTCTTCAAATGATAGTTATTCATGTGGCAGTTTTTTGTTTTGTTTTGTTTTGTTTTTAAGACAACCTACAGCTTGCTTTCTATCTTCTTTGGCCACGCAGTTTAAACTACAATTTTTGTATCAGTTAGGGTACTTACTTGAAAATATTGCTTGTAAGAATATTCATCTGTAAGTATCACTTACTATGAATATGTGATCATCTCTGATGTGGAATAGATCTTGGTTGAAAGCAGAGAATACAAGAAAGATGTTTACCTGTAATTATTGACTACACAAAAGTATTTGACTCTGTGGATCATAACAAATTATGAGTAACACTGAAAAGATGGGAATTCCAGAACACTTAAATGTGCTCATGCAGAACCTGTACATAGACTAGAGGCAGTTGTTTGAACAGAACAAGGGGCTAAGGAATGGTTTGATATCAGAAAGGTGTGCATCAGAGTTGTATCCTTTTTCCACACTTATCCAATCTGTATGCTGAGTAAATAATCTGAAAAGCTGGAATACAGGAAGCATGCAACATCAGGATTGGAGGAAGACGCATTGAAAACCTATGGTATGCAGATGACATAATCTTGCTTGCTGAAAGCAAAGAGGACTTGAAAAAATTCACTGCCATTGAGCCGATTTTGACTCTGACCTTTATAGGACAGAGCAAAACTGCTCCATAGGGTTTCTAGAGTTGCAAATCTTCACAGAAGCAGACTGCCTCATCATTTGTCTGTAGAGCGGCTGATGTGTTCAAACCACCAACCTTTTTGTTAGCAGCTGATTGTCTTAACCACTACACCACAAGAGCTTCTTTTAAAGAGGACTTGAGACACTTATTAATGAAGATCAAAGACTACAGCCTTCATTATGTATTATACCTGAACATAAAGAAAACAAAAATCCTCACAACTAGACCAATAAGCAACATCATGAAAAATGGAGGAAATATTAAGGTTGTCAAGGATTTAATTTTATGTGGATCCATAATCAACACCCATGGAAGCAGCAGTCAAGATATAAAACAATGTATTGCATAGGGCAAATCTGCTGCAAATGACCCCTTTAAAGTGTTGAAGAGCAAAGATGCCACTTCGAGGATTAAGGTGCACCTGACTCAAGGCATGGTATTTTCAATCACCTCCTATGCATGCAAAAACCAGACAATGGAGAAGGAAGACGGAAGAAGAAATGATGCATCTGAATTATGGTGCTGGAAAAAAAATACTGAATATACCATGAACTGCCAAAAGAACAAATCTTAGAAAAGTACAACCAGAATGCTCCTTAGAAGCAAGGATGGCAAGACTTCATTTCACATTCTTTGGGCATGTTATCAAAAAGGACCATCCCTGGAGAAGGACATCATGCTTGGTGAAGTAGAAAGTCAGGGAAAAAGAGGAAAGTCCTCAGTGAGATGGATTGACACAGAGGGTGTGACAATGGGTTTAAACATAGCAATGATTGTTAGGATCGTGCAAGATTGGGCAATGTTTTGTTCTGTTGTACACAGGGTTACTGTGAGTCAACAGCAGTTAACAACAACACAGCCTGAAAATATATTATTTTCTCTAGTATTCCCATAAGCTAAGTATTATTATCTTTTTATTCATATTTGAAACATGTTCAAGGAGGTTGCATAAATTACCCAGATCACACATCTAGTAATCGGTAGATCCAGAATTAGAATGCAGTTACATAGATGTGCCTAACTGTAAAATCCATACTTTCTAATATATTGTGCTTCCCACTTCATTTTTATTTCTATTGTATTTGTAGATATAGGACATCTTTCAGGAGCCCCCATATCTCAACAACATATCTGATCACTAACTTGATGTCTCTGAAAGTGAGGCATGTTAATAATTATGATAATAACAATGTCTGTTTTCAATCTTTAGAGTAACCAACCACTACATAGTACAAAATGCCATCCAATGAATGCTAAACTTTTCCTACACTAAACTTGGGATTGAACCATTACTTTTTTACTTTTCAACAAGTTATTCATTTTATTTTTTTTTCCTTCTGATTTTAAATAGCTTAAGCGATGTCTATGTCTACTAAGAGACTGACACAGTGGCCGCACCAATGGGCTCAGGTATAGCAAGCATTGTGAAGCTGGCACAGGACCAGGCAGTGTTTCCTTCTGTTGTACACAGGGTCACTATGGGTTGGAGCTGACTCAACGGCACCTAACAACAACAACAACAAAGAGATGTCTACATTTATTCCAGGGCTCAAACAGCTTAAAAACTTGTCAGTTTGAAGTTTCAGGGTTATAGATCTGTTTAAGAGGCAGATGAAATGCACACAAACACATACATACACAGTTTTATATAAAATGGGTGTACTTCTTTGGAAAGTGATTCTCTTCAAACTCATCAAACTTTCAAATATTTAAAAAAAATTCTTTCACAGGAATAAACTAACCTCCTAATATTGCATGTACCTAAACTTCAGTGATGGATGTATACCAGAAAATGTAAAATCAACTAATACTGCACATACACACATACAAATTCAGAAGTTAAAAAAAAAAAATCCATAAAAATTGGCCAAGGAGCATTACAATTTTTTGGTACTTAACTGCCAAGAGTCAATAAATGCTCATAATAATTCGGTATGCTGGCTGAAGAAGTAACTTTCCATTTTACAGTCCTGTCTAGAGAGCTTTAAGGATATATTTGACCTGTGTTTTAAAGTGGTTGGTACCACCATGGTGACCAAATGACCGCTCTGCTTCACAGACTTATTTCTCTAATCTCCAACATGGTGAAATATGTCAAACAGATGTTTAGTTGCACATCTCATAACATATTCAGTTCCTATTGAAAACATTTGTAGATCTACATTACAAATGCTTTCAAATAGAATTTTTTTGATAAGGTCCAGAAATGTTCACAGGGAGGATTTTCTTCACTACTTCAAGTATAGCTACTCTGTTTCCAAAGTAAGGCTCCTGACAAATAAAATGAAGTCCAGTGGACAACATTCTGTCAAAACAATCTGCAAACATTTATTTTGCTGCCACAGTTCAGTTGAAACCAGTTCCTACTGAGATACTGACACCGCCATAATGTTGATTCATGTTTTTGTGGCTTCAAAAATTAATAACCGTAACTTTTGTTTTTTAAATAGTTTGGAATTGTCAGCAGCATGCTACCTCCAAATGGCTCTAAATAAAGTAGTCCGTGATTTAACTTGTTTTCAAAAGCAGGAAGGCACCATTCTCTGTAGCTTTGGTCCTAACTGCTTTCTCATGCAGCAAGTGAAACTTAAGATAGTACCATTGTTTTTTAGGCCTGCAAAGTGATAGAAGGGAAACTTAAAATTTTTCTCTCAGCTATGGGGTCAAAAACTAAGCCTTCAAAGGCTTTTGTCATCAAATGTATACTTTAAATGTACAATGTCTATGTGATGGTCATTAAGTTTTCCATTCCACATACCAATCCTTTAGTCTAATTTTTATGTTCAATAAAACCTTAATCACATGGGATAACTGAGGCATCCACCAAGCAATAAAATATCTTTATAAATCTCCTTTTAAATTTTAAAGACTATCATGAATTTTACATTTAAAATAAATAGTTCTATGGACAATGAAGAAGGAAGACCAAAGAAGAACTGACGCATTTCAATTGTGGTGTTGGCAAAGAATACTGTTTGTACCATGGACTGCCAGAAGAATAAATAGGTCTGTCTGGGAGGAAGTACGGCCAGATTTCTCCTTAGAAGTGAGGATGGAGAGACTTCATCTCAATTCTTTGGACACATTTTCAGGAGGGGCAGTCCCTGGGGAAGGACATATCATGCTTGGTAAAGTACAGGGTTAGCGAAAAAGAAGAACCTCAGCGAGGTGACTGACATAGTGGCTGCAATAATGGGCTCAAACATAGTAATGATAGTGAGGATGGTACAAGACTGGGAAGTATAAACTGGGAAGTTTATTATATTATTGTTTATTAAATAGGGTCACTATATGTGAAAACTGACTCAATGGCACTTAACAACAACAACAAATTTATCTTAGAATATAACCACAATGTTCCTTAGAAGTGAGGATGACAAGCCTTCAGCTCATTTACTTTGCACACATCATCAGGAAAGACCAATTATGAGAAAAATACATCATATTCATAGCAAAAAAAGAGGGAAACCCACAATGACATGGATTGACATAATAACTGCAACTATGGACACAAACATACCAACAAACATTGTGATGGTACACAACCAGCAATGTCTCTTCCCATTATGCATAAGGTCATTATGAGTCAAAGACAACCAGACAGCAACTAACAACTCTAAGTTTATTATATTATATAAAAAAAAAATTATTTCCAAACATACAAGTGAAAGTGAGGCTTCCAGTAAATTGTTGTTGTTGTTGTTGTTGTTAAGTGCCGTCGAGTCGTTTCCGACTCATAGCGACCCCATGCACAGCGGAACGAAACACTGCCCGATCCCGCACCAGCCCCACAATCCCTGCTATACTCGAGCCCATCATCGCAGCCACTGTATCAATCCATCTCGTTGAA
>NW_006921685.1:6981044-6994176 GCF_000298275.1 Orycteropus afer afer | reverse complement strand
AAATGAAGGTCTCGAAAGCTTTCTCTTTTCCATGAGTAAGGCTGGGTTTACTCAGATGTTGCAGCTCTTTCCCAATCCTATTTTGCGAGCCTTTCCAGTAAATAATACATGTTTATTCTATATTTCACACTATTCAATATTATGCCATGGACTGTGTGATATTTAGAGTTGTGTGTCAACTTGGCTGGACCACAATTCTGTGTGGTTTAAGCAGTTGAGATGTGGGTTATCCCCATGATGGGATCGGAGGTATACAAGCAGCCAATCTGATGAAAGGGAGTTTCCCTAGGGGTATGGCCTGCTTCCAATATGTTTATGGACATCCTGGGAAAACAAGACACTCTTCTGTGAATTGGGATCCTGTTGTGCTGCCTACAACTTCCTGTGAACGAAAAACCACCATTCGGTCTGGTGATCTTGGATTCGTCATTCTTTGGAGTCAACAGCCAGTATACCCTGGCAACCTTGAGCTCTTCAGCCCCTGCAGCTGCATAAGTCGGGAAAAGTCTCCAGCTTGACTTTTGATCCAAGAACATGGGACTTGCCAACTTCTATAAGTATGTGAGCCATTTTCCTAAGACAAATTTCTCTCTCTCTCTCTCTCTCTCTCTCTCTCTCTCTCTCTCTCTATATATATATATATATATATATATATATGAGCGCTTTACTGGTATTGCTTCTCTAGAGAACCCAGCCTAACACAGACTGCCAGAAGAATAAACCCAGTCTGAGAAGGGAGGCTCTGCCTTTATTGAAGATGGTCTCAATGAATACCTGCAATAAGACTTTGCAATGTCTTGACCTGTTTGCAAGTGAGTATGACCAACCCCGATACACTGTTTTCAGTTTTTTGTCATATTTGTGCTATGACAATGTAATAACTATTCCGTATCTCTTGTCTGTCTGTTTTCTCAGGAAACCCACCCCAAGCTAATGACCTTTATTCAGTTCAAAACACTTAATTGCCTTCTCAATGTTAGTGAGGTGTTCACTGTTAAGAGAATGATTTTAGACAGGTCAACTCTGCCTAAGTCTTGGCTATTTCCATCAGTGTTGTGTTTGATGCTATTGGACACAGAATAGAGAGAAAAACAAAGAATTCTGTGGGAAAGGGAGGAACCAAGAAAAGTTAGCCAAATTTCTAGTCTCCCTAGATCAAGATAGTCATTGTTTGGCTTGATAATTTTATGAATTCCAAGAAAATCAAACATACTATTATTTGATGTGTTTGGCTTATCCATTTTCCCTTCAACAGCATGGACAACTAGAGTTGATTAGGAATATGCAAACTACATGTAATCCATGATTGTATCAGGCTATTGATTCATTCACAAATTCTTAATAAGTACATATTATGTGCCAGGAAGCTGGCACACTAACGCTCTGGATGAACTCACATTCCAATAGGGAAAAACTCAGAGGTGAACAGAAAATTATAGTATACTGTGGTAACCACTATTGAGTTATTCATTCATCCAGTTAACATTTATTGAGCACCTACTAGATATTGAGTCCCTACCAGGCACAGTGCTAGATGCTATAAACAGAACTTTTTTATTTTTTATTTTTTTTTCTTGTAGCATTTTAAAAGCTTGCAGTTTGGTGTGGCTAGAGCACAGAGCATGAAAATGTGGTAAGAAGGCAGAGTTAAGACTATAAAAGTGAATATGACATGAATTATGAATGGCTCTACATACTTTGATAAGGCATTTAGACTTTATTCTATAGTACCAATAGGGAAGTACTGGAGGGCTTCAATCAGGGAGTGGCAAAACCAGGTGTGTGTTTTAGAAAGCTATAAAGGACAGTGCCATGGTTGGGGAAGTGGGGTAAAGGAGGGACGATATTCAGTCATTCTTTCCATCATGATTGTATCTGTAAAGCTGACACTCACTCAGATTTGACTGCTTTTTGCATCACAACATGTCTTCTTGGTTGTACATTTTGGGAATGTAGTACCTGCTTCTACTATTTTCAGCAATCTGTGATTAGACTACCTTAGTTCAAATGTATACTCAGAATTTCTTTTCAACTCTGTTTGTAAATGCATCACTTTCACTTATCAGAAAATATCTCATAAAATTATCTTATTTTCATCCATACTCTTCACCTCCCTAAAATTATTAAGCCAAACTGTGGCAAATCAAGCTACAGCATTTCCCACCTTAGCCCACCTTAGCCCAATAAATGGTCTTGCTAATGATGATGCCGATGACTTAGGAAGGCAATGGCAAAACTCACGGATGTCCATTTTCTCAGCTAAATTCATCACTATTTATCCTTGATAGCCAGTTATACTGAAATGGTTTAAGAGATTTATCCAAACACTGAAAAATCTCAAGGCTAATGTCATAGCCAGCCAACACTTGAGCAGTGTTCTCCAAACAGGTCTAAAAATCTGTTCTTCAGATTCACCTCGGGTGTTTGAAAAACACAGATTACCAAGCTCCTGAGTGACAGTTCACTTGGGAGGGGGTGGTAGAGGGTGTCAGGAATCTGTTTTTTACAGATATCCTGGGTGAAATTGGTCTTTGTATTACAGATATCCTAGAATTAAAGGATCTCTGGTGGTATAGTGAGCAAAGCATTTGGCTGCTAACCAGAAGGTCAGAGGTTCAAACCCACAAGCTGCTCCATGGGAGGAAAATGGGCAATCTACTTCCATAAAGATTTACAGCCTCAGAAACCCAGTGGGGTCCTATGAGTCAGAACTCGATGGCAGTGGGTTTGGTTTTTTGGGGTGAGGTTAGGAATGAGGCTAGTTTGGTAAACCCCAATTTTCAGCTGCCCTAATGAGCTTCTTATAATTAAAGCAGCATTAAGCACATATATTTCTCTTTTAAATACTTTAATGAAACTTAAGCAATCACTTTAAGTAATTGCCACCCATTTAATGTTTACTGAAACAGTTTACAACTAATTCACATGCCATTTTCTAAACGCTTCAGGCTTACTTGGCTTTCCTGCTATGCATTAAACAGTTTGTTAACTATTAATAAAGAGTGCAGAAAAATCAGAATCTGGAGGTCATTTTAACAGTTAAAGGGGCCACCAAGAAGCATGACTTGTAATTAGCAAAATGCACGTGAACTCCTTGTGGTATTAACCAGGACCTTGTGATATGTGCTTTAAAGAAAGAGCATCCATGAATAAACAACATACTTCCTAAACTTCCCTAAAATAAGTTACCTCTTCTCTGTCAATCAGAAAATATACAGAAAAAAATATTACTCTTCCAGTTAACAATGAGTATTTCTGAGGCAGCATTTCTGATAAATGAAGCCCAGACAGATATATATAAAAGTCAAAATTATTAATATCTATTAAGTGATTTACTATGTACCTGACCCCACAGTAAGTTATTTGCATATATTAATGTTTTTCCATTTAATAATGGTGTTTCTCATTATATGTATTTCACAAATGAAGAAACTGAGTCACAGAGAAACTAAGCAAACTGCTCAAGGTCAAACAGCCAACAGCAGAGACAGAAGTTGAAATCAGGAAGCTGGACTTCATACCCTATGCTTTCAACCACCCTGGTGTACTGACTCAAAGTGAATTACAGGTTTGGGCTGTGTTTGAGAGAAGCAGAGGAACCATGACAAGAAACATAGAAAAGACTGGATCTTCAAAACAAGTTAAGCTTGCAAGTTAGCATCTGATTCACTCACTGAGGGTTTACTATGTGTTAAAAATATTAATACAAAGATGAAAAAAGTCATGGTCCCCTGTCTTCATTGCTCAATTCAATTGTCGACTCTTCCATAAAGCCTCCCTGACTCTGGACAGAATTACTCAGTTTCTCCTATAGGTATACCCACTGCCGCCAAGTCGATTCCAACTCATAGCAAACCACAGATTTCTTTTTACTTGGATCCACAATCAACACGGGAGAGCAGCAAGAAATCAAACAACATATTTTACTGAACAAATTTGCTGCAAAAGACCTCCTTAAAGGTTAAAAGCAAAAATGTAACCTTGAGGACTAAGGTGTGCCTGACTCAGCCAGTGTATTTTCAATCGCCTCATATGCATGTGAAAGCTGGCCAATGAATAAAGAAAACCAAAGAAGAATTGATGCATTTGAACTATGGTGTTGGTGAAGAATACTGAATATACTATGTACTGTCAGAGGAATGAACAATGCCAGAATGGGACTTTGAAGTGAGGATGAGGAGACTTCATTCGTCTCTCTTACTTTGGACATGTTAAGAATGAGTCCCTGGAGAAGGACATCACGCTTGGCAAAATAGAGGGTTAGCAATAAAGAGAGAGATCCTCAACAAGATGGACTGATTGACACAGTGGCTGTAACAATGGTCTCAAACACAACGATTGTGAAGATGGTGCAGGATCGGGAAGTATTTCCTTCTGTTGTACACACTATGAGTTGTGACCAACTTGATGGCACCAAATAACAGCAACCTATCGGTGTTCCTACTATTTTATGTGTGTCTCTCAAATACGATTTATCCCTTTTGACGCTGCATTATAATTAACACTTCATTTATCTCTCTCATCTTCTATTAGGTTCTAAAGTCTACGACCCATGTTGGGAACAGAGACCAAATCTTAATTCCTTGTGCAGTACCTAGATTCCTAGAATAGTGTGTCTGGACATAGTGCTGTCTCTCAATAGATGTTTGAAGAATAAATGAAGAGATGAAACAAAGAAAGGAAGCAGAAAGATTGTTGTTGTTGTTGTTGTTATGTGCCATCAAGTCAGACCCGACTCATAGCGACCCCTCCTTGGGTATCCAAGGTGGAAAGATTACAGCCAAGGAAATTCTATGGAGGAGTTCTACTCTGTAACACAAAGGGTCATCAAAAGTCAGAATCAACTCAACAGTAACAGATTGTGTGTTTATTTTTCCCCCTTTGGGGGGTGGTTTGCAGATTCTGATCCTTGTCCAACATTCTGTCTAACATACTGCATGCACCACACTAGCGTCTTTTGTTAAAACTGCATGATTTAGCATTTGATCATATATTATGAAACATAAAAGTTTGCTCACATTTCATATTTATGTTTCATCTCTCATTTTATATGGTATACCTTTATAGGTAGGGACCACTGCCTATCTCACATAGTGTGTCAAGGCATGCTGAAGGTTTATTTGGAATCTCCCATTTACACTTCAGAACAGCCTTCTAAAGTAGCTAATTCTTTAAATGAAGGTTTAGAGAGATCAGGTCACTTGTCCAAGGTTACACAGTTAGGAAGAGACAGAATTGGGGCTTAAATCTAACTCCAAATCCCATGCTGGTAACCCCTAAGCTATTTTTGTGATACAAATCCCAGCTTTGTCACCTACTAGTTAGATAACCTTGAGGAAATTATTTAACTCCTCTGAGCCTCATTTTCTTCATCCATGAGGTTAGTGCTTGAGAACTCACAGGAATGGCACAAGGATTAAATGAGATACTGAATGTAAGGTGCCTGGCACATAGAATGTATTCAATAAATATACGTTACTTTGCATTGAACTCTGCCAAGTAATTCATCACACTTGTTAATAATTGATTTTGATAATAAAATTTCTATTAAATGCAGAGCTGTAAAGACAACTATGTTGGGATTTATCTCCCAACCAAGGAGCTCCAAGTGTTCCACAAAATTCAGGAGTGTAAATAGAACTATGATTCCACAGTGAAAACAGATAGCTACAGATTAACATTTTTCTATGGCACCTTTTACTATCCTTATTTAATAAACTGAGACTCTAAAGTACAAAGGTAACAAACTTGCCCAATCAAACACAGTCATTGGGGAATCTGGTATCAGAATGGACTCCTTTAATCGCAGCCACCCTGCTTCCACACTAAGGTGTAGCTCTTTTTCTAAAAGCACCTCAAACTAAAACACAGAGTTCCTACCAGAAAAGAAAGATTCAAAAGACCTGTTTTCAGATTGAGGCTCTGTATCACATAAGCTCTGTGAATCAGGCCAAAGTTTCCTCATGGATGGTGTGGTGGTTATGTTTGTGTGTTAACTTGGCTGGGCCTGGTTGAATGGCTGGGCAGCTGGTGGTAGTTATTCCCCATGATGAGACAGGCAATCAACTCCATGGTGGGATCTACCACAAGCAGCTGAGTAGCTGCCTTTGGGTATGTGGTCTGCTTCCCGTATATAAGAAGCAGCTTTGGGAATAGTCTCTAGCATGTGGCACATTTGGACCCTGCATGTAGCCGTGTCATTGTTCAGCAGCCTGCCATTGCTCTGCTGACCTTGGGACTTACAATGGACTTAAATTAATGGCCTGCCTTGTGGTTTGGTAACATCGGGACTGTGCCTTTTTATTTGTTGACCTTGGGCTTGTCAGCCTCAGCAGCCAGTAGCTTCCTGAGCAAAGAGATGTCTCTAGCTTCAGTGGGCCGGGAGCAGGAGGCAGAGCTGAAGCCCAAGGTCAAGGGACTTTCACACAGCCCCTAGAGCCTGGCACTTAGAACTTGGACTTAAAGCCTCCAAACTGTGAGAGAATAAACTCCTGTTTGTTAAGGCCATCCCATTTGTGGTATATTCTTGTCAGAGCAGCACTAGGTAACCAGAAGAGATGGAATGAAGATGAATTAGCTTTCTCATAGGACTGTTTGGGGATTAAATGAGACAACACATAGGAATACATCTAGCATAGAGCAAAAAAATACAATAGGCACTGATATATGCTGATGAAACTGAGTCAGGAGTTCTGGAGATGCTGCAAAATAAAGCATCAGTGCCTCCTTTCTCACAAGTACTCAATGAAGGGAGGGAAGGAGGGAGAGTAAAGGGAAGGAGAAGCAACCTAACTGTGGAAGCAGGAGAAGCAGTGAAGAAATGGCAGAAACAGCAGCAGAGGCAGAAGGGTATGAACAAAGGGAAAAAATACCTATCTGGGCTTTTCTAGGTCCAACTCTTCTAAGAAAGAGCAGGCCAGCTTCAAGGCACACATAGTACTGTGATTTTAATCTAGGGTTACAATGTTAACTATTGCCTTTCATTTTACTCTTTCTGTTAACAGTAGTGGAAATTGTGATTCTTAGGGAGCTAATCAAAAAATGAAATGAAATAGGTCATAAATAGGTATGTTTTAGCCATGTAAATAGAATGTTTTCCAAAAGGGGTCCACAGGAAAGTTGTTAGGAGAGAGACATCTTTAAGTATCAGCAGCAAAGTCTTTTGTAAACCTGACACACATGTATATGAAACACTAATAGGTGTATTGCATGGCTGTGAAATGAGCCTTACAAGTGGAAATGCAATCTGACCTAAATTTTATCGTAAGTCACCAATCTGCTTAACTTTACTCACAAAGAAGCACCGTGTGAAGAATCAATCTACTCCTCCCTCGGCCACAGCATTTATCTCTCCCTGTTTTCCCTCTCTTCTGCAAAATCCTCAAATTTATATCTATAATGTGCCTTACCATCATGAGATGCACAAATCTGTATCAGTACTACATTCACAGGAGAAACCAAAGCAGAGGAAAATGAGATATGATGTACATTACATTAAAACCAAACTCACTGCCATCAAGTTGATTCTGAGTCATAGTGATGCTCACTGGGTTTCTGAGGGGGTAAATCTTTATGGAAGTAGATTGCCCCATCTTCCTTCATGGAGCAGCTGGTGGATTTAAACTGCCAACCTTCTGCTTAGCAGTCAAATGCCTTCAGCATTGTGCCACCAGAGCTCCTTACATTACTTAAGAGAGAAGAAAAAAAAAATAGCAGAGTCTAGCTTTCATACATTCCTTTTTGGCAAAGGAAGAGCCCTGGTTGCACAATGTTTAAGCATCTAGCTACTAACCAAAAGTTCATCAGTTCAGACTCAGCAGAGGCTCCATGGGGAAAAAGATCTTGCAAAGTACCCCAGTAAAGATTTCAGCCTAGGAAACCTTATGGCACATTTCTATGACCCTCTATCCTAGAGGGTTGTAATGAGTCAGGATCAACTCTGACAGCACCCAACAATAGCAACAATTTAAGAGCTCTGTTGGCACAGTGAGTACTTAAATACTGGGCTGCTAACTAAAAGGTGGGCAGTTTCAACTCATTAGCCACTCCATGGGAGAAAGATGTGTCAGCTGGCTTCTGTAAAGATCATAGTCTTATAAACCCTATGGGGCAATTCTACTCTGTTCTAAAAGGTCACTATGAGTTGGAATCAACGCAATGGGTTTGGTTTTTTGGTTTTGGCAGGTGGTTAAACACTCTTTATAATAAA
Organism: Orycteropus afer afer; assembly: GCF_000298275.1. Lineage (NCBI taxonomy): Eukaryota > Metazoa > Chordata > Mammalia > Tubulidentata > Orycteropodidae > Orycteropus > Orycteropus afer. Next base: position 6,985,967 of record NW_006921685.1, on the reverse strand, counting down.
ATGTATCATAAACATCAGAAAACGGATTATTACAAAAAGTGAAAATGTTTAAGATAAAACTAAAAATTGTAAAACCATAATAGAGCTTATAAAAACCATGTCTAAGATTAATTTACCAAAATCTATGTATGGGTAGAATATATGACGGTTTCCATTCCCAAAATATGCTATTAGGTCTCAAATGGCACCATCTTCCTTTCCAACATAGTGGCAAAGTCCCAATCTTAGTGTTACCCAACAGTTATATAATGAAGGCTGGGCATGGCCTCCAAAAGGTGACCAGAAAAATGTATGTCTTCTCTGGAAGCAGGCTGCCAAAAACTACACATTAGAGACAGAGTACCTACCTTCCAGAAACTGTATACCAGCAAATAGAAAAGTAAACAGCCAGGAACCAACTATCCTGGTAGGGCACCTCAAAGAGAATGAGCTATAGACAAAGCAGTTTGGTCCAAGACTCACAGGCCCATTTGCATGCATTCCCTCTGCAACAAATTTTGCTATCTTATATGTCTAAGGATAATTTCCATTGATAAGGAACATCTTTTACCTTTAAGGGAGCTCTGGTAGCGTAGTGCCTAAGGCACTTGACTGCTAACCATTAGGTGGTTCAAACCCACCATCCACTCCTCGGAAGAAAGATGGGGCAATCTACTTCCATAGTGATACTGCCTTGGAAACCCAAGGAGGGGTCGCTATGAGTCGGGTCCGACTCGATGGCACATAACAACGACAACAACATTACCTTTAAACTCTGTAGAAAGACTAAAGGATCACTGTGGTTATAGAAAAAAATTATAGATTCATGGGATTTTAGATATGGAAGGGACCTTGGAAATTATACAGAAATCTCATTTTATAAATAAGAAAATAAAGCTTTAGAGACATTAAGGGATTTGTCTAGTTTCAGCAAGTTATTAGCAAAGTCAAGATTTTAAAAAAAGGTTCATTATTCTCAATACATTGTTCTTTCTACCACTACAACATGCTACATCAAAGCCTAGCTGTTTCTGAAACTTCTAAGTATTTCCTTTCCAAAAACTGAAAAATAAAAAATTACAACTACTTCCAGAGCCCACAAGATTAAATATGTATCCCCAAACTCATATATGTGCTTCCCTCCATTTCTACAACAATAGTTATTCCTACCCTGAAACCAAAATAACATCTTACTAAACTATACCAGAGGAGCCCTGGTGATGTAGTGGTTAAAGCATTCAGCTACTAACCAAAATATCAGCAGTTCAAATCCACCAGCCATTGTAGGAGAAATGTGAGGCAGTCTGCTTCTATAAAGATTTACAGCCTTGGAAACCCTATGAGGCAGTACTACTCTGTCCCATAGTGTGTCACTATGAGTCACAATCAAGTTGTTGGCAGTAGGTTTTTAGTGGGTAAACTATACTATATTTTGCACTACAACAAAGCACTGGACACCAAATACAGAGAACGAAACTGTGAATGTGTCAGACTTATAATAGTAAGTGTTATTCATTTCCTTAGCACCTGTCTCCAAATACCCTATTTCCTATGGCCTAGACAACAGGGAGGTTGGTCAGAGGCCAGCTGGCTGAAGTCACATATCCTTCTGTCACTTTTCCACCTCACAAACAGCAAAAATGAATCTCTTAGCTCAGCTGATTCAATAGCTCATTCAAACCCAGGATAAAACTTTTCTTCAGGAATAGAAAAGATGCTCACATTAAGAACATCTAGGTTGGGGGAGGGGGCGGGGAATCTAGATGTCTGAGATATCCTGCTTCAAAAAATGTGTTATAAAAATAAGCATAATAATCTAGATCAATGAATACCATTGGCTATGATTTCTCAAAAGTTGTACCCCAGAGAACATTTTCAGCAGAAAACCTAAAGGTGTTTCCAGTGGAAGGAATAAGCAAATAAACTTAAGATGAAGCCAAAGAATGATATGAAATGGACCACTCACCTACAAGGCTGGATGGGTGAAAACCAAGTCCCAACCAATACTCAGAAACCATTCTACAAAGTGGGAAACACAGAATCTGCTCATACCTGACCCTAAACTATTTCCTGTTGACACACTCTAACCTGAAGATGGCCCCAGTGTCAAACTAAGGAAACACATTTTCCAGGATGTGAAACTCACCTTAGGAACTCTGATTCTCCTTTCCTATACTGCTTACTGTGTAATCAAAGGACTATCACTTTTACCTGAAAAGCTAGGTAACTTCTCTAAAACATATATAATGCACATTCAACTATATTTGCATACGTGGTGACTCACAAAAAATATTATTTACAAGTTGGTAACACAACACAACGCAACCATTGCTCTGGAGCCGGATCCCTTCCACAGCGGCCCCTCCTTGGGTTTCCAAGGCAGTATCACTAGGGAGGTAGATTGTCCAACCTTCCTTCCAAGGAGTGGCTGGTGGGTTTGAAACGCCAGCCTTCTGGTTAGCAGTCAAATGCCTTAGGCACTATGCTACAGAGCTCCCGCTATGTTTTATGCACCAGTATTGCTTATAAAACACTATCAATCTTAATAGTTGAACTCAGTCATTCAAAATGAAGCCTTTGACCAAGCTGTGTAGAAACTAAGTCTTAATTGAGCTCCTTTCTCTGCAGCCTCCTTTCTTGACCCAAGGTTCTTGTGAACCCCAGTATGAAATTAGCACACCAGTGCTTTTCACTACCTAGCAGTAAGCTCTACGAATTTGACTTTTAACTACTAATATTACTTTTGATATGTTACTTTTGAATGTTCTCTGGGCCACTTGTAACTCTCCACTACTATTTTAGGAGCTCTAGTAGCATAGCGGTTAAAGCATTCGCCTGCTAACACAAAGGCTGACGATTCGAACCCACCAGCCGATCTGCAGAAGAAATATGAGGCAGCCTATTTCTGTAAAGATTTACAGCCTTGGATCCCTGTGGGGCAGTTCTACCCTGCCCTATAGGGTCATTATGAGTCAGAACCAACTCAAAGACAGTTGGGTTTTCTGGGGCATTACTATTATTGATCATACTGGGAAAAGCAAATTTAAAATAATGATGATAATTAATATTTGCAAAACATTTTAAAGTTCAGAAAATGCTTTTAAACACTTTAGCTCATTTGAGTTCACAAGTACTTAAAGAGATGGGAAAAGAGAAATGAAGCCTCAGAAAGGTCACAGTGTTATTAAGTGGCAGAAGTAGAATTTGAACCCAGGTCTTCTGATTCAAATACTATGTTCTTTAGTAAAAGAAACTAATGCATTGGTAAATTTTAAGGTAAATTTAAATATATGTGTATGTGTGTATCAATGTATGTATCAAACCAGAAAGATAAAGATAAGTAATTTTTTTCTACAGATATCACCACATAAGACCCCCCCAAAAAAAGTAGACTGTTCTTAGCAATTATTGTGTGATATGATTTTACAGAGAAGGTATATGATAATGCAAAGGCAGCTGCAGTGTGCAAAGATAATAATGGGGTCAGTAAGCAAAAGAAGCTCACAGTGTCCACCTGGAGAAGCAAACTCATTCCATGATGCTGATAGTTTACACTGCAAGGGCTGTAGCAGCATGCCGCTGGGCAGGGCACAGTTAATGCAGATTCTTCAAGGACTCTGTCCCACAGCCAAGTCTCTACTTGGGTTTTACAAGGACTTCTTTGTATTGGGCCCCCTCCCAACACATGGGAAACCTCAGAACTTCTCTTGCCACTAAATACAACTAAGCTGAGCCACTTGGTATTACTGGCTCTCAAGGGTGGCCAACTAGTTGAGCCAAGACATATTTCCAATACTTCGCAGGCTGGCAAACAACCTATACTTTGTAAAAGCTGGTCTTTTATTTTTAATAAAAGATTAGGGGATTTTTTTTTTCCAAAAACACTTTAAAATCCAGATAATATGAGAGAACAAACTAATATCCAGTGGAAGATAATTTATTTTCTGACCTTTATTTTCTATCTTCCAGCCAATTAGGCAAATTGATATGTCTGTGAAATGACAAGTCCACAAGGACAAAATACTTCTCCCTTTTAACTGGAGAAAGCAGATTTTCCCACATGTGTACTAAGTGGAGAATTGTTTGAGATTACCACCTCCAAGATATGCTAAACACACATAAAAGTAAGTCATTTTTTTAACTCCCATTCCTTGGTAAACACTAATCTTCTTTTGTCTGGAAGAATTTACCTACTCTAGATATTTCATATGGATGGAATCTTATTTATCCATTTGTGTCTTGTTTATTTCACTCACCACATATTTTCAAGATGTATACATGTGATGGCATGTATCACAACTTCATTTCTCTTTATAGTTCAATAATACTCCATTGTATGTATATACCACATTTTGTTTATATATTCGTCTGCTGATGGGCACTTGGACTGTTTCCACTTTTTGGCTATTGTGAATAATGCTGTGTTGAATTGGTGTGTATGTGTCTGTTTGAGTCCCTGCCTTCAAGTCTTTTGGGTATATGCCTAGGAATAGAATTGCTGAGTTATATGGTATTTCTGTTTAATTTTTTGAGGAGCCTCTATTGTTTTGTGCAAAAGCTACACCATTTTACACCCCTACCAGCAATACACAACTGTTCCAATTTCTCCACACTCACATCTCATTATATATTTCTTGTATTTTTGATAACTGCCATCCTGGTAAGAGTGAAGTGGCATCTCATTATGGTCTTGATTTACATTTCCCTAATGGGAGCTCTAGGAGCTCTGGTAGCATAGTACCTAAGGCACTTGACTGCTCCCCAGAAGGCTGGCAGTTCAAACCCACCAGCCACTCCTCGGAAGGAAGGTTGGGCAATCTACTTCCATAGTGATACTGCCTTGGAAACCCAAGGAGTGGTCACTATGAGTTGGGTCCGACTCAATGGCACGTAACAACAGCAATATATATTGTATACAATACACACATACATACACATATATAG
>NW_006921685.1:6972755-6980944 GCF_000298275.1 Orycteropus afer afer | reverse complement strand
TCAAACCCACCAGCCACTCCTCGGAAGGAAGGTTGGGCAATCTACTTCCATAGTGATACTGCCTTGGAAACCCAAGGAGGGGTCACTATGAGTCGATCCGACTCCATGGCAGTGTGTTTAGTTTCGGTTTTTTAACGACTCATAATGTTGAGTAACTTTTCTTTGCTTTTTGGCCATTTGCATATCTTTCTTTGAAGAAACTTCTATTTTGCCCATTTTCTAATTGAGTTAAAGGTCTTCTCATTATTGAAGTTTAAGAGTTCTTTATATATTCTGGAAAATAAGTGTTTACTGGATATGTGGTGTCCAAATATTTTCCTCCTTTCTGTAGATTGTCTTTTCACTTTCTTGATAATTTTCTTGATGCACAAAAGTTTTTAATTTTGATGAAGCCCAATTTATCTATTTTTCTTTTGTTGCTTGTGATTCTGGTGTCTCTAAGGTCTTGAAGCTTTACCCCTGTATTTTCTTCTACAAGTTCCATGGTTTTACCTCACGTTTAGATCATTGATCCATTTTGACTTAATTTTTTATATGGTGTAAGGTATGGGTCCAGCTTCATTTTTTTCTTTTGAATGCGGAAATCCAGTTGTCCCAGAACCATCTGTTGAACAGACTATTCTTTCCCCATTGAATGGATCCGACACCATTATAAAAATTCAATTAGCCACAGATGTATGGATTTATTTATGGATTCTCAACTTTATTCCACTGGTCTACATAACTATCTTATACCAGTACCAGGCTGTTTTTATTATTATAGCTTTGTAGTATGTCTTGAAAGTGGGACATGTGGAGCCTCCTACTTTGTTCTTCTTTTTCAAGATTGTTTTGGCTTTTTGGGGTCACTTGCAATTTCATATGAGTATGAGGATTGGCTTTGCCTTTCTGGGAAAAAAAGAATTATTGGAATTTTAATAGGAATTGCATTTTATCTAAAGATCATTTGGGTAAAGCTGACACCTGAACAATATTAAGAGTTCTGATATACAAACACAGGATGTCTTTGCATTTATTTAGAGCTTGGTTAATTTCTTTTAGCCATGTTTTACAGTTTTCACATAAAGGTCTTCTACCTCTTTGACTAAATTTATCCCTAGGTCTTTTATTTTTTCAGATGTTATTGTAAAAGGAATGGTTTTCTTAATTTCCTTTTCAGATTGTCAGTGGAGGGTGTATTGAATTAAAATTGATCTTTGTGTTGATCATGTCCCAGCTAATTTGCTGAATTCACTTATTAGCTCTAGTCACTTTCATTTGGACTCACTGGAATTTTTTTTATAGGTAGTACCATGTGATCTGTAAAGTATGACACTTTTTCAAGTCAGGAAAATATTAAGAAGATAGTTCATGTAATCAATAGAAATTATCAAATCAAATTTTTGTCTCAAATTCTTTTTTGATGTTTAAAACATTACAAATTAGTAACTAATGCCTCAAAACCGAAAAAAAAAAAAGAAAAAGCATCCAACTTTTAATAAAAATTAACTTACTGAGCCTAGTAGAGCTTTCCCATTTATCCAGACATTTTTTATAACAGAAATGCCACATGCCACTGAAAAGTACAAACTGGAATTTTAGGCTCACAGTTCATTGATCATTATACATGAGGCAGGTCCACTCCTATCTATTGCCAAAGAAACATAATATTCTTCTATAGGTTCATTTGTTTATATGTAAATCCAAAGAAGAAGGAGAAGGATACTTCTGCAGTGAGATCAAAAGCAAAGAGATGAAGGCAGGCTTTAACTTTCTGCGGGATTGGACTAGAGTAAATTCAATTGGATTGGGATTGGATGGATTGGATTATATTGCTTTTTACTCTTGCTTAAATTATGAAAATAAAAATATATTCCAGTTTTATTTGTATGATATAAACAAAGAAAGCTGGTTTTTTTATTATTATTATTTAAAATGAATTGTTCCAGGTAAGACCTCTGAAGACATGAGAACAACCACGAAATGTTGCAATGCCATAGAAATGAAGGACTGAACAGATGCCACAATGGATGAGCACACTGCTGTTTAAATTAAGTGTCATTATTTAGGCATGAGCTCTGGTAGCATAGTGCCTAAGGCGTTTGACTGCTAACCAGAAGGCTGGTGGTTCAAACCCACCAGCCACTCCTCGGAAGGAAGGTTGGGCAATCTACTTCTGTAATGATACTGCCTTGGAAACCCAAGGAGGGGTCGCTATGAGTCAGGTCTGACTCGATGGCACATAACAACAACAACATTATTTAGGCTTCCTTAATGTGAAAAGGCAGAAAGGACTACACACATTTTTCTTCTTCAATCAATTCTGAAAAATTATGAAAAAAAGATTCAGTTCTATGATTGTCCCAGCTCTTGGGAAAATCAAGGTAGAAACCCCTGAAAGTCTGTTACATGGGTATTAAAAAGTTTGTGTGTATTACAAAGCAAAGATGAGCCAGCCCAGAAAGTACTGGATAAACACATAGGGTTCATAGCTCCAAAATCTAACTGGTCCCCTATGGACAAGAGACAGTTCCTCCCCATCTCTAAATACACAGAGTATAGCAACAGTTTTCAGTTTTTGCATGCTACAAGTGATAGGAAATAACCCTGACACAGGACAAGAGAACCAGTGGATTGTTCTGAAAGATAAAAACCTGATGGATAGCTATGAGGTGAAGAGGAGATTTTCCCTCTACCACACAGTCCATGGCTGATCCAGAAATGTGGTTTCAGATTGTACGTGGGAGTAGTTCAAGCTAAGTAAGAAGCCACAGCCTAAAATGTCACGAGACACAACAGAGCAGTAGCTGAAGAATACCCCAACGCCCAAGAAAGAGATCCCAGACTCTAAACCAAGCTTCAACCATTTCAAGTTACATTATAATGGCAAAGCTTCAGCTCTCACCTTAAAGAAGATGCCATATCAATAAATACTTTCACATACTACTGATTGTACAGGAAACTGATTTTTAGAACTTTATGTAGGGTAATTGTGACACTGTGTGGCAAAAACTTTAAAGTTCTGCTTACTCATTGATCTAGTAACACCACTTTCTGGAATTTATTTTCAGGGAATAGTCATGAATGTACTCAAAGATTTAACTACAAGCATAGTCATCAAATATATGAACCAAAATGAGGCAAAAAAAAAAAAAAAAACCTAAGCACCTAAAAACAATAGAATGGTTAAATAAATTATGGTACATCTATACAACAATCATTAAGAATTATATTGGATTTTAAAAGTGCACAATGACCTACTGATATGTGCATGAGATATTAATAGAAAAAAACACTAGGTTATAAAAATAGTACTTTTATTTATAGCAATAAATATACACACCAAAAAAGAAGAAAGAACCAAGATCAACACCTTAACCCAACAACTCCAACAATTAGAAAAAGAGAAACAAAGAAGCCTGTAATCTCCAGAATAAAGAATATAACAAAGATCAGAGCAGAAAGAAAAAGCAGCAGAAAACAGAAAAATAATAGAAAATATCAATAAGACCAGAAGCTAGTTCTTCAAAAAGATTAACAAAATCAACAAACCACAACAAAGGGGAAAAAGAAAAAATATGATCATATCAGTCGATGCAGAAAATGCATTTGATAAAATCCAGCACCAATTTCTGATAAAAACGCTCAGCAAAATACGAACGGAAGGGAAATATCTCAATATAATAAAGGGCATATATGCAAAACCAACAGGCAACATTATTCTCAATGGAGAAAGACTCAAACATTTCCTTTGCATACAGGAACCAAACAAGGATATCCTTCATCACCACTTTTATTCCACATTGTACTGGAAGTCTTAGCCAGCGCAATAAGGCAAGATAGAGTAATAAAAGGCATTTAAATTGGCAAAGAAGAAGAAAAACTACCTCTATCTTCAGATGACATGATCCTATACATAGAAAAAAACAAGAGACTCAGCAAGAAAACTACTGGAACTAATTGAAAGATTCAGCAAAGCAGCAGGATACAAGATCAATGTACAAAAATCGGTTGGATTCCTCTAAATCAATAAAGATACTTCTCAAAGGAAATAATGAAAACAGTATGTTTTGGTTCTCTAGTGCTGCCCTAACAGAAAATACCACAAGTGGAACAAACAGGAATTTATTCTCTTACAGTTTAGGAAGCTAAAAGTCCAAGTTCACAGTGCCAGCTCTAGGGGATGGGTAATGGTCCCTCCACCTTGGGCTTCAGCTCTGCCTTTTGTTTCTCGTGCACTGAAGCTGGAGACTTCTCTTAACTCAGACAGCTTCTAGCTGCTGAGGCTGACAAACCCAAGGTCAACAAGTAAAATGGCATAGTCCCAAAATTATGAAGCAACACACGGCAGGCCATTAGCTCAAGGCCAGAAACAGTCCCAAGATCAGCAGGAAACATGGCAGATTGCTGAATGAAGACTTGGCTAAATGCAGGACCCAAGAGTGCCAAAAATCTCAAGACCACTCTCAAAGCTGCTTCTTATCTACAGGAAGCAGACCACATCCCTCAGGCAGCTACTCAGATGATCACAGGAGATTCCACCATGAAGTACCAGTCTCATCATGGGGAATCAAGACATCTACCTGCCCAGCCACTCAAAACCAGGCCCAGCCAAGCTGACATATAACTTTAACTAAATACTACACAGGAGTTCTGGTGGCATGGTGCCTAAGGCATCTGACGCTAACCAGAAGGCTGGTGGTTCAAACCCACCAGCCACTCCTCGAAAGGAAGATTGGGCAATCTACTTCCGTAGAGTGATACTGCCTCGGAAACTCAAGGAGGGGTCGCTATGAGTCAGATCCAACTCGACGGCAGTGAGTTTGGTTTGGTTAAATACCTAAATACCACACGATACCATTTACAATAGCTACCAAAAAGATAAAACAGTTAGGAATAGATGTTACCAGTGATACTAAAAAACTATACAAAGAAAACTACAAAAAACAACTATAAGAAATATAAGAGACCTACAGAAATAGAAGAACATGCCATGCTCATGGATAGGAAGACTGAACATTATGAAAATGTCAATACTACACAAAGCGATCTACAGATTCAATGCAATCCCCCAGTGCAAATTCCATCAACATTCTTTAAGGACATGGAAAAACCAACCATTAATTTTATACAGAAAGGAAAGAGACCTTGAATAAGCAAAGGCACTTCTGAAGAAGAAAAACAAAGTAAGAGATATCACAATCTTAAGACTCAAAACCTACTATACAGCCACAGCAGTCAAAACAGCTTGATGTTGGTACAGTGATAGGAACAAAATTGACAAATCCAGAAATAGATCCATCTACCTCTTTGACAAAGGACCAAAACCTATCAAATGGGGAAGAGATAGTCTCTTTAACAAATGGTGTTAGCAAAACTGGATATCCATCTACAGAAAAATGAAACAAGACCCATACCACACACCATATACAAAAACAAACTAAAGATGGATCAAAATGGAAAACTCCATATTGAAAGTTCATCAAAGATAAAATAGGGGCAAACTTAGGGGACCTAACTTATGGCATCAATAGACAATCAAGCATAACCCAAAATGCACAAATAGCAGAAGATAAACTAGATGACCGGGACCTTCTAAACATTAAATTCTTACACACATTAAAAGACTTCTCCAAAAGAGTAAAAAGAAAATGTACAGATTGGGTAAAAAAAAATTTGCAACAATATATCTGACAAAGAACTTATCTCTAAAATTTTTAGAAAACTCCAACACCTCAACATCAAACAGACAAATAATCCAATTTAAAATGGGCAAAAGACACAAAGAAACATTTCAGCAAAGAAGATATTTAGGCAGCCAACAAACACATGAAGAAATGCTCACAATCATTAGCCATTAGAGAGATGCAAATCAAAACAACAATGAGAGATCATCTCACCCCAGCCATAACAGTAAAGTTCAACAAGACAGAAAACAACAAATGCTGGCAAGGGTATGGAGAGATTGGAACTCTCATACACTGATGGTGTGACTGTAAAATGGTACAACCACTGTAGAAAAATGGTACAGTGCTTTCTTAAAAAGCTGGAAATAGAAATACCATTTGTGTTAGACTGGGTTCTCTAGAGAAACAAAACCAGTAAAGCTTATATATATATAGAGAGAGAGATTTATCTTAGGAAAATGGCTCACATACTTATAGAAGCTGGAAAGTCCAAAGTTCCTGGATCAAATGTCAAGCTGGAGGCTTTTCCTGACTCTTGCAGCCACAGGGGCTGAGGAGCTCAGAGCTGGCAGGCAGTACACCAGCTGGTGACTCCAATAAATAACAAATCCAAGATCTCCAGGCTGAATGGTAGATTGTTCACTCATGGACAGTTGTAGGCAGCACAACAGAATCCTGATCCACAGAAGAATGTCTCCTCTCCCAGGATGTCCACAGATATACTGGAAGCAGGCCACACCCCTAGGGAAACTCTCTTTCAACAGATTGGTCACTCAAAACAAAGCCATCTGATCCCATCATGGGAACAACCACAGCACAACAGCTCAAACCACACAGAATTGTGGTCCAGCCAAATTGACACACAACTCCAACTATCACAGTCCACCCCTTGTCAACTTGGCAGTTGTACACATCTTCTTAACCATATATAATCTCTAAATAAGAACAATTATAAAGTCATATTTGTCCCTAACATGATACGCTAACACACATACAACCAAAACGCATTAACCTTTTTTACATTTCACAGTTCATAACAGAAGGAAACAAAAAATACTTGATGCACATATACAATGAAGAAATATAACAATCACAGTCCTCGTTTCTGCAGCTGGTCACATGGTCGTAGCTGATATTCAGAACTACCTTCTTCCACCACCCATTCTGTATTTCCCTTGCCCTCAGCAAGCACCTCAGCTGGTCGTGGTTCTTTGCCTGGTGGGGTGACCCAAACTTTCATTCCTGAAGGGTCTGGGTCATTAGCAGTCATATCAGAATTGGGTTGCTGTAATTTTCCATTAACTTTAATCCCAGTGCATGGGAGTACTAAGAGACATCCTAAAGAATCTCCTATATTCCAGACATATTCTTCTTTACCTCCATTATGTAAAGCCAATTCAATTTCCCCTTGGTAATCAGAATCTATCACACCAGATAGTACAGTTATGTCCTTCTTTGTCTGTTGATCCTAAGGCATAAGGAAGCCAAAATGGCCAGGTGGCATTCTTAATTTCCAGTTCAATGCAATCTGTATTGTGTCTCCAGGCGGGAGTGTTCCTCCCTTTGGGACTAAGATCTCCAGACCCACAGAGCACAGGGTAGCAGGGACAGGAAGCAAAAATTTTTTGAGTGGGTCACTAAGGGTAATAGTGAGTGGTACCACTCCCGTTTCCACCCCTTGGTTCCTGGACCCATGAATCCTGGCTATTGGAGAAAGAGAACCATATATTGGATGCTGGTTTACAGCATATACAGCCTCCTGGAGAACATTCAGCAATGTCTTCCATGGCCTCTGCCTCAGGCAATGATTCAGCAGGAATAGTTGGGCTAATCCCATCCAACTGAGGTGGAGAGGATAATGGCTTTACAGTAATCCCTTCAGATGGGAGAGATTCAACAGAATTTACAGGCTCTGTATCCTGATCTTCCTGACTGTCTTCTGCCCATATGTTGCTATTCCAGGTTTCAGGATACCATTTTTTCCCAATCAATGCCCTCACTTTAACTTCAGACACCATTCTGGGTTGGTAATTTAATTGGCATTGTAATTCAGCCACCCTTACAATAAGACTCTGGGTTTGGTTTTCAGCAATATCTGCTATGTTACTAGAAAATATAGTAACACAGAGCACAACTGGAAGCACTGAGGTCTTTTATGTGGCGCTTAAGCCGAGACTCAGCAGCCCTGAGCTCATCTCGCTCTTTCACCACTTTGTCTAGTGTAAGTAGGATCAATCAACCAGCTTCCTCATACTCCTCATGCTGACAAAATTGCAGAAAAGAATCAAATATCCGATCACCCAGAGCGCCACTTCTCACAAGTACTTATCTATTGGTGCTATTTTGCATATTAATGTTGCCACCTCATGCCATGGATTAGCAGGGCCCTCTTTACTAACAGAGGCAGGGTCACTAGTGTATTTAAGATTAATCAAACTGGAGAAGCAATTTAGGAAGCCCATCCTTATGATTTTGTCTCTCTCTCTCGAACCACTCTCAGTACCAAATATGTTAGACTGGGTT
>NW_006921685.1:6963025-6972439 GCF_000298275.1 Orycteropus afer afer | reverse complement strand
GCTGGCAGGCAGTACACCAGCTGGTGACTCCAACGAATGACAAATCCAAGATCTCCAGGACGAATGGTGGATTGTTCACTCATGGACAGTTGTAGGCAACACAACAGAATCCTGATCCACAGAAGAATGTCTCCTCTCCCAGGATGTCCACAGATATACTAGAGCAGGCCACACCCCTAGGGAAACTCCCTTTCAACAGATTGGCCACTCAAAACATAGTTATCTGATCCAATCATGGGAACAACCATACCATAACAGCTCAAACCACACAGAATTGTGGTCCAGCCAAGTTGACACACAGCTCCAACTATCACGCCATTTGATCCAACAATCCCATTACTAAGAATACATTTTAAAGAGGTGAGATCTGGGGCACAAATAGATAAATGCACAACCATGTTCATCATAGCACAATTCACAACAGCAAAGAGATGGAAACTACCTAAATCCCCAACAACAGATAAATGGATAACCAAACTATGGTACATATACATAATGGAATACTATACAACATTAAAGAATAATGAAGAATCTATGAATCACCTCATAACATAGATGAACTTGAAGGATATTATGCTGAGTGAAACAATCAATCACAGAAGGACAAATATTGTATGAGTCAGTTATTATAAAAAGTCAAGGAAAGTTTACTCAGGGAAGGAAACTTTGTTGGTTACCAGGGATGGAATGGGAGGGGAGGGAAAATTACTGGCTAGTTAAAAGATATGTGTTGATTCAGGTGAACGGGAAGGCAATATAAAAAAACCATATGACCAGCACAATATCACTAAGGAAAAGGAAGACATGGAGAGGTATACAAGAAGTACAAACAATAAAGGTGAATACTATTACATACTCAACACTGAATTATCAGTAAGTGCAAACACTAATCTATGAGTGGGTGGATACATAGGTAAACAGGAAAGAAGATCAGGTAAAGGCAGGCTAACGGGAATATACCCAGGACCACACATAGGTTTGGCAGACCATGTTCCCAAATACATATTGGTATGGGATATAAAAATGTCCATTTGCATTATAGGGCTAATGGGATAAAATTAGGATAACTTCTGAGCCACAGTCAAACACCTTGAGGGAATGAATCACTGGATCTGCAGGCTCAGGACCATGGTCATGGGGACATCAAGCTCAACTGACACAACACAGTACACAAAAACACTGCTCTACATCCTGCTTTGGAGAGTAGCGACTGGGATCTTAAAAGCTTGCAAGTGGCCATCTAAGATGCAACTACTGGTCTCTCATCATGAAAAGCAAAGAAGAGTGAACAAAATTAAAGATACATGGAAACAATTGGTCTAAGGGACTAAGGGAACATGGGAATCTCAGCATCCATGACTCTTTTAAAACCAGAACTAGAAGGTACCTGGCTACCAATACCAACCACTCAGAAAGGGATCAATATTAGAGATCCTGAATAGAGTGTTAGAAAAAAATGTGTAACACAAATTCAAAAACTTAAAAAAGACCAGGATTACTGGCCAGATAGAGATTGGAGAAGCTTCCATGACTATGGCCCTTATCACCCTTTGGGCCTGGAATTAGACCAACTCCCATGACTTAACTCTCAGCCAAAAAATAGACAGGTCTACTAGAAGAACAACTATACCTGAAAGATGTACTCCTTAGAACAATCAATCATGGGAGATTAGAAAGGTAGCATTTGCACAGGAAGAAGGGTAGAGAGGCAGGAACACATAGGAAAAAAGGACACAGGGAGAGGGTAACCACAGGGAGGAAGTGGGAATAGAGCTGTAACATTGTGAGGACTGTAATTAGTGTCCCAAACAAAATGTGAACGAACTGTTGAATGTAAAATGAATCTGCTTTTAAATTTTCACACAAAGCACAATAAAAATTCTAAAATTAGTACTTATATGATACTATTTTTATTAAAAAAAAAGAAGAAGAAGATGTGTTTAACATACAAATTTAGAAGTATATACCTAAAACACTAATGGTTATAAATAGATCCTAGGTGATTTTTATTTTCTTCTTTTTGCTTATCAGTATTATTTTTCTCTAATACATATATGTATTACTTTTGAAATAAGTATTTTAAAGTAAAATAAAGTGAATAACTCCTAAGTCAACATCTAAAATCACAATGTTCCTATATGTCTTTAACTTCCGATTGTTTGCATCTCCAATCATCATTCCCTATAAAACTGAACTTCGTTCCTGAAATTCTCTATGTCTTTCATTAAGATTGTTATTACTCCAGTCCCTTACCTAAAAATTTAAGGCCTAAGTAAGCATACCTTGGAAGGAATACACAGGGTCATGGTACCAAAAAGAAATGGTAGATGTTTAACTAGTTCAGGGGGTAGCATAAGATAAAGAGCCAACAGTATTAAAAGAAGAAACCTAAGCTGCCCTGAAAGCACTGTCCAAAAACAAGACTCCAAGAACTGGCGAGATACCCACTGAGATGTTTCAACAAACGGATGCAACGTTGGAAGCACTTCACTCATCTGTGCCAAGATTTGGAAGGCAAATTACCTGGCCAGCTGACTGGAAGAGATCCATATTTATACCCATTCCAAAAAAAGGCTATCCAACAAAATGCAGAAATTATCAAACAATACCATTAATATCACACACAGGTAAAACTGTGTTGACAAAAATTCAAAGATTATACATCAGTACATCAACAGAAGTAATCAACAAGGAACTACCAGAGACTCAAGCCAGATTCAGAAGAGGACACAGGCCAAGGGATACCTGTGTTTTATTGACTATGCAAAAGCATTTCACTGTATAGATCATAACAAATTATGGATAACATTGCATAGAATGGGAATTCTAGAACATTTAATTGTGCTCATGAGGAACCTGTATGTAGACCACGAAGTAGTCATTCAAACAGGACAAGGGGATATTGTGTGGTTTAAAATCAGGAAAGGTATGCATTGGGGTTGTATCTTTTTACCATGATTAATAAATCTGTATGTTAAGCAAATAACCCAAGAAGCTAGACTATATGAAGAATGTGACATCATAATTGAGGGGAGACTCATTAACATCCTGTGATATGAAGAAGACACAACTGTGCTTGCTGAAAGGGAAGAAGATTTGAAGGACTCACTCAACATAAAGAAAACATAAATCCTCACAAATGGATGAATAAGGAACATCATGATAAACGGAGAAATACCTGAAGTTGTCAAGGATTTCATTTTACTTGGATCCACAATCAAGGCCTATAGAAGCACCAGTCAAGAAATCAAATGACATACTGCATTGAGCAAATCTGCTGCAAAAGTTCTCTTGAACGTGTTAAGAAGCCAACATGTCACCTTGAGGACTAAGGCATACCCAAACCTAACCATGGAACTTTTAATCAACTCATATGTGTGTGGAATCTGGACAACGAATAAGGAAGACTGATGAAAACTGACATATTTGAATTATGGTGTTAATTAAGAATATTGAATATTCTATGGACTACCAGAAGAAATGAACAAATCTCGGAAGGAGTAAAGCCAGAAAGCTCCTTAGAAGCAAGGATGGCAAGACTTCATCCCACATACTTTGGATATGTTATCAAGAGGGACCAGACCATGGAGAAGGACATCATGTTTGTTAAAGTAGAGGGTCAACAAAAAAGAGGAAGCTCCTTAAGAAGATGGGCTAACACAGACAGTGGCTGCAACAGTAGGTTCAAATAGCTACATCTGTGAGGACAGGCAGGAACAGGCAGTTTTTCATTCTGTTGTACATTGGGGTCGTTATGAGTCAGAACTGACTCCAAAGCACCTAACAACAACGACACAACATACCTGCATCATACCTAAGTGCTTGAAAATACACTTAAATATTAAATATATAAATATATAGTTAAATATATAGTTTCAGAAAAGCAATGAGTTGTAAAAAATCTGTTATATAGAAAAATATTGAATTTTCTGCAGAGGAAGAAACTAAATAAACTATATCTTTTTAACTTGTCATGTTTTAAATTAAATATAATTCTACATATAATAATATATTTTTAACAATTATGGGTACCAGTTGTTCTTTACACATCATTGCCTGTAGAAAACCAATTATTTTTTAGGCAGCAAATCCAAAGTTTAAATTAAAAGAGAAAGGCAAACAATGTCACATAAATAAATTTAGCGAGGGGTAATTCCTGTTTTTAGTACCATAAATCGAGGCACATGTAACTTCTTTAATTAATGGCAAGACTACCCTTACAAGAAGTTTCCAGATGCCTTGCTTAAACTATAGCTAATCAGACACTTATTTATCATGTGTTCAGGAATGTTCTCCTAACAGAAAATCTTGCTAGCTCACTGCAAAAGACATATTACTATCAACTCCACTGCCATAAAAAATATTTCAAATATGTTTAATCTCTTTCAGGGCCAGTTGTAGACATACATTCTTCCCTAGCCAGGTCCCAACCAATTTAAAAACATCCAAACATGAACTTATATCAACCCATGATCTAATGTGATGAGTTTACCAAGGTCTCCAACCATTTGAATCACGTGCCAAGGGAAATACAATGAACAGGCATTCTGGAGAGTGAAGACTCATTTCATACATGTCAGTGGGAATCTTTTCCTCTGTAGCCCTAGACAGCTTTATAGAAGAAAGCTTTATTAACTAGGAGAATTTGCTTCTCCCTTAAATTAATAGAAATCATATTGCTATTTTAATTTAGGTTATATGTATGAAAGTTTTAGTTCATTCCAGAAAGATTTTAAGGTATACTGGTTTGAGGGCGGGAGCAGGGGCACATTAAAACTATTCCTGAAAATTTTTGTCAGGCTAAGTTCTCCCTTATATCTACTGAGAGACAGGAGACCCACACTTTTTCCTCAGAATTTCTTTATCATGTACTCCAAAAATGGATTGTGTAATATTACCTCACCCTTTACTGACGTTATGAAAGCTTACCCTTCCTGCTGATTCACAGTAAGTGGCAGGCTCACACAGGGAATGCTTTCAGTATGAGTACTCAGAACTTAATAGCGACAGGGATATGTCATAGGTTGTCATGTATGCCTGAAAGTTCAAAACACAGGGGGTGAAAGAAAAACAGTTGCCCTAGATATAAGTACTTAGGAGCTCTGGTGGCATAAAGCCTAAGGCATTTGACTGCTAACCAGAAGGCTGGCGCTTCAAACCCACCAACCACTCCTCAAAAGGAAGATTGGGCAATCTACTTCCATAGTGATATGGCCTTGGAAACCCAAGGAGGGGTTGCTATGAGTCCGACTCGACTTGATGGCAGTGAGTTTGGTTTTTGTTTGTGATAAAAGTACTAAGAGAATTATCTAACTGATCCCAAAGACCTGCCATTGAATTGACTTTGTAGAAGGACATCTTTATGTGACACCATCAGTCTACAGACTCCTGGAACCACCTCAGCAGAATTCAGGGAACTTGACCAGTCTCCAGTCAAGATGTTGTTAACGATATCATTCACTGCATTATACAAAATCCTCTTTATTTCCTTCTGTATTTTGTGCTAGGAATGCCTCTCCTATGCAAGTAATTTGATATTAAGTAATGATCTGTATAAACTGAGTAACTAATCAAGATTCATATTTTGTCCTAGCTAGTAGAAAACTTAAAAACAAAAATGAGGCCCAAACACATCACATGATCATAGCTACTTGATGGTTTACATTTGTTCTTTCTTGACTTCATTTAATTCCTTATCTTTTTTTTCCCCCTTCATTTGCCACCTATTTCTAACTTGTTCTTGTATTCTTATAGTTCATGTAATAACTATATGTCACCTTGAATCCTTTTGGTAACAAAGTTGGGTTCAAATAAGTAAAATTAAAAATACATTTCTGAAAACTAATGGCCCAATTCAATACATACGGTATTCTGAATAGCACCTTCTGAGAAAATCAGAAAGAAAAACACTCATGAATAGAACTGTAAAGCATTAACTTGAGTAGATAATCATGAAAATTTCAGAAGTCATGCAATCCATGTCTATGAATAGTTTTGAGTTCACTTATCTTAATTATATTTTATAGGGCACTGGAAAACTACCAGAAAAAAAAACAGCACTAGCAAGGCATGTTTTACCACAGAGACATGAAAATCTGTAGAAACAATAAAGTCACATCCTCAGTTATGACTCGTTGCCACTGAGCTGACTCTGAGTCATGGTAACTCCACATGTGTCAGAGTAGAACTATGTTCCAAATGGTTTTCAACGACTGATGCTTCAGAAGCAAATCAGTAGGCTTTGCTTCCAAAGCATCTCTAGGTGGACTCCTACTGCCAATTTTCTGGTTAGCAGCCGAGCATATTAACCATTTGTGCCACCCAATTATAACAGCACTGTATTTAGCCCCTGCTCAGTTCTTGGTAATTACTCTTTCAATATAAAGAAGAATGAGTTACAGGGTGGAAAAAAAAAATTCAATCCCATCCTTAGCTTCATTCCTTTTCAACTACTTTATTGTGATGAGATTATAAATTATAAATCCAAAATCACCTATTTAATTCATCAGAAAGGTACTACATATTCATCGAATTACATCTAAGTTAGATAATGTCATAGTGGGTTAGGTTTTTGCAATGGGTTTACCACTAATTAGTGCAATAGAAGACAAATCAAAGAACTTGTTTTCTTTCTATCTACAGATGTCTCCTCCTGAGTCATGAGAAAACACCTTTTCCCCTGTAAAATTTGAGTTCTTCACCAGACCTAACCTTCTGACCATCATCTCCATTTATTTTGCTAGACTGTGGTTTCCTACAAAGAATTAGATTTAATTCTAGGTCATTAAATTTAAAACTTTCTTCCTCAATCTTGAACAAAACTTTCTTGTGCCTCCACTTCCATGTAAATTAACAGTAATTATTTTGCTTAAATTTGAATCTGATTCTTATTACTCTTCACAATTCAACATCCATGTCTCCTTATTTCATTGCCTGATTTTTTGCAGAAAAGTTCTGGAGTGAGGAAACCATGATTTGTCGGAGCTCTTCCATCAACATTCACCAAATAAAAACACAAATAAGAGGCTTTCAAACACTGATTGGGTTTCACATTTTCCCAAAGATTTTCCCCAGAGCCAGTATGTGAATCCAAGTAAGTCCAACTGTTCAACTTTGACAGTTTCTTTCAGACTCAGCCTCTCCTAGATAGTACACCCAATCCACCTGGTTGGTTTTCATAATATGATCACGTTAACCTCAATTCCTTCCTGAAGTGACCTCACAATTTCCTTTGAAATACTGAAGACCCAGATACTCAGTCATATGTGCCAAAGCAATTACAGAAGGGATTTATTTATTAAACGTTCATCTCCTTGTCATACACAGTACCTAGAAAACCCCTAATGCACTTTTGTACTGAAGCTTCACTGGAAATAAAGTTTTCTAAGTCGCCCCAGATCTTTCCTTTTCAAATTTGATAGGGCTTTCTCAAGTTTTCAATGTCCTTTGACCTCTATGCTTCACTTAGCACTGCTGAAATTCTCTCCTCGCATGGTTTCCCCGGTGTTCTCTGTGTTCTTCTACCACCTCTTTGTCTCATTTGCTGACTGTTTCTTTTTGTTGTTGTTGTTGTTTGTTTGCCTCTACCGCTTTGACTGCCAACAGCTCCTAAGGTTCAGAGCTCAGTTTTCTGCATTTCTACTTCAGTATTCACCACTGCGAAGTATACATCACAGGTATTACTGAACTACCATCTTGTACAAATGCCTGAAAAATCAATATTCAAGCCTTGACCTCTCAAGCTTTGATTCCTCTCTCCAGTTACTCACTGGTCATCTCAGGCTATGACCCATGACATGTGAAACATAACATCTCAAAAACTGACCTCATTTTCTTTCCAACCCAGCAGACTTTCCCAACACCCTACACTAAACCCTCATTACTTTTTACCTGTATTAAAAAAAAAAAAAAGTCCCTCAACCTTCCCTGGCCTCTAGCTTGAACACTCTAATCCTTCCTAGATATTGCTGCCTGAATATCAATATATCATTTTTCAGCACATGTCAGTACTAAAGAACCTATGGTACTTTCCTACTCTTTATTGCACTAAATCAATAATCTGCCATGAGGCCCCACCAAATTCATTACAAATTATCCACAGCCATGACAGCTTGATCTCAATCAAGTCATTGTGTTTGGCAACCACCAGACATGTTTTGTTTATTGTCATTTCCAAATCTGTGTCCAGCACATACCTTTCCTCCCACTTGAAATGCCATCCTCACTCTTTCAATTTATGTTTCTCTCTTCCCTCATGATCTAGTTCAAAATTCAGCTACTCCAAGAAAGGGGACTTATTCAGTTAGTTCAGTATCTGTAGCATCATTCCCTTAAATACTCAGTACTTACATATTCAATTTGTATTTTTTTTCCACCTACTGATGTCTTACTTGGCAAGTGTTCTCAACTTGTGCCATATGTACATGTTATTGCTCTCCATTACTAGAATATAAAAAAACCTGGGAATGTGAAATTTCTCTTACATAAGAACATTTTAGTAGTGTATACAGTACAGTACTAGAAGGTGTCAACTACTTTTTAATTAATAAAGTAGTTGACATGATCAATTACAGCCATAATTCTATACCCAAATCCTGTAACTAAAAGAAGTATTATATATCCAATATCTATTTCAGCCAAAAGCCACAAAGATTCAATTTCCTTAACAAAAAATGTTTGAATAATTCTATTAGAGACCCTCCATCTTTTCTACACAATTTATTTTCTGCTGTTATAGAGAATATACAGAGCTGAACATACACCAATTCAACAATTCCTAAGTGCACAATTCAGCGACACCAATTACATTCTTGGAGTTGTACAACCATTCTCACCCTCATTTGAACTGTTCCTCATCATTAACATAAAATCACTGCCCCCTAAGTTTCCTAACAAATCTTTGGAGTTGCTGTTGTCAATTTGATCCAACATAGATAGATCTTAAAAGAACACAATGCTCAAAGCAGATATTCTTCACTAGTTAAGCTAAACTATTATTTGGTTTTAATACTTTAGGGGGGATTCTTTTCAGAGTTCCGGCAAGATGGCGAACTAGGCACAAGGACTGCACAGACGCTCTTCAACAAAGAAAAGGGGAACCAATTAACACAGACACAGAAGATAATCTTGGACCCCTGAGCCTTGAAGGGAAGGATACAAAAGTGGACTAAACCCCAACTAGCAGAAGAATTTGCATGAAAATACCAAAAAAGGAGACACACAGAGCTGCAGTCTGGCAGCGGACTGAGCGACCCTGATGGCACAGACGACATGACTTGGAGATTCCCGAGTGGTGGTAGGACCTAAGAATTAACCCAAAAATCACCCTACTAGCCAGGGACTGCATGAAAGACTGTGCACGGTGGCTGGGGAACAAACGGAGAAGGTGAAGAGAAAGGTGGGCTGAGCTGTGGA
>NW_006921685.1:6944173-6959545 GCF_000298275.1 Orycteropus afer afer | reverse complement strand
AAAAAAAAAAAAAAGACTTTAGGGGAGTAAACAAAGATTATCTCAAGGCAACAGTTTTAGGGATTCACCCAGTACCATGGCTCCAGAAGTCTAGAAAGTCCAGGAGAATCTGAAATTCTATTCTACATTTTCTCCTTTTTGATGAAGATTCTTCTATAGAGTTTTTGATCAAAATGTTCAGTAGTGGTATCCAGGCACCATCCAGTTCTGGTCTCAAGGCAAAAAGGGACCGTGCTCATGAAGGCAATTAGCCACACATTCTGTTTCTTCATCCTATTCCCAGCTCTTTCATACCCTGTTGCTCCAGGCAAATAGAGATCAATTGTTGTATCTTTGATGGCTTTTAAGACCCTAGGCAATATATAGAAGCACTAAACATGATATTAGGTCAATTAACTGGGATGTCCCATGAAACCATAACCCTAAGCCTCCAAACTAAGGAGCAAAGCCCATGAGATATTTGGTTGTACAAAAGAACCCTCAGCTACTTTTTTCTTTTCTTTTTCTTTTTCTTTTTTTTTTTTTTTTTTTTGTGATGGGGGGGTCACTGTTTTGAATATACCTATCACACAACTTTTGCCAATTCAACTTTTGCCAGATACATAACTTATTGATATCAATTAAATTAATCAGCTGTGAAACCTTACCTTTAATCAATGCAATTTTTCCATCACCATAACTGAAATTCAGTACTCTAGAAGCCATAAGCTCCCCTTACCCCCTCCTTCCTGCTCCTGGTAACCACTAATAAACATTGGTCTCTATACATTTGCCTGTTCTTTGCTTTTTCAAATAAGTAAGGCCATTCAATATCTGTCCTTTTCTGATTGACTTATTTTTCTAAGCATAATGTCTTCAAGCTCCATCCATATGGTAGCATGTATCAAGATTTCATTTCTCTTACCGGCTGAGCTTTATTTCCTTTCTCATATTTTCCTCTTAGCTCGTCCACCTGCTGGTAGGAAAGGGAATAATGTCTTATCTAACTTAACTATTTAACTTTTGCCTGCACTGGAATTCCAACTCTCCTACCTACTTTGTTCAGTGCTACTAAAGACATAATAAAACAGATTCCCAAGATCAATGCAGGCCTCAGCTTGTCTCTTAAGTCTAAGAACCTACAATGTAAGACCATTGTTGTTGTTGCTATGTGCCATGGAGTCAGACCCGACTCATAGCGATCCCTCCTTGGGTTTCTGAGGCAGTATCACTATGGAAGTAGATTGCCCCATCTTCCTTTCGAGGAGTGGCTGGTGGGTTTGAACCACCAGCCTTCTGGTTAGCAGTCAAGTGCCTTAGGCACTAAGCTACCAGAGCTCCTGTACCCACCCTAAAAGTCAAGAAAGTTACTCAGATATCATGAAAGACATAAAAGTCAGACATATTTTCAGGTTAATCATACAAAAGACAAAGAAAGTAAATTAGAATTGACTACTCATAGGATGAAGTCCTATGGAGTAAAGTCTCTTATATGGAGATTTTTTAAATTGAGTAAATAACTGAATTGTCTTTAGTGAAGACACTGGCCATGATAGCTCAAGATGCCCTTGAAAGTCCTTCCAAGGCCTTCCCCTGCATTTACTCTCTGTCTCCTTGCTTTGGGGCAAAACCATCAAGAGCAGCACAGACTCACTGTCTCCAAAGAAAAGCAGAGCCTCGAACATTTTCAGGGACTCTATCTGAAAGAAAAGCATTTACAGAAAGCATCTCTGAATTGACCTATCATGGCTTTCAAGTAGGGCATCATGTAAAACAGAATCATTCAAGAAAGATACCATTCTGCATGCCTCTTCTCTCTGGCATGTTCCTAAAGACTGCCCAAACAAAAAGATATTAATATGCAATAGGCAGATATTAAAATCAGTGGATATAAACAGTTGTTTAATATACTTTAGTACAGAGAATATTGAAAGATGTCAGAACAAGGCAACATAGTAGTTCCTGAGAATTTTTGTCATAATCAATAATAGATGATACGAGGTCATGGTAAAAGCTTGACTTAAGAAGGAAAACATGCTGCTGGTCATTTATTCACACTTGAATCTAAGTGATATTTACTAAATAGAAAATAATTTGTTTTGACCCATATTCCAGAATATGCCTCGGGGCAAAGGAAAATTTAAATATTTTATTTCTTCTTTGGATTACAATCAAAACTACCAGAACCAAAAACTTTAATTTTGAACTTTCATAAAGAATCTCAAGATAAATACAGCATCAATGAGACTTTTCTGTCAATGAGAGGAAAGTGCTAGCCCAACAACCCAAGATGTATCTGATGAAAGTAAACTTCTGATTTAAAACACAAGGGCCATACTATACATTGAAGATATAAAGACAGTCACTGCCAAGGGCATAAGCATGAAAGGTCAAATGTCAGTTGGTATTTGTAATGGAAATATGATGCCATAAATGAAAGACTGAATGACACTCAAAAAAGCCTATAAAATACAAGACAGCATTATTGCTTCCTCCAGAAAGAACAGCTAACATTATCAGGGCATATATGGCCCACAACTCACATATTTTCCACCTTTCGTACTTCTAGTGACAGTAGAATGAGAAATACAATTTTTATCAAGTTTTCTAAAAATGCAGTTTATTTCCTTTCATTTCCTTTTAATGTTTATACATTGATGGTCTGATTTCCTTTACACTGGATGCCCACTTACTTCTTATTCTTTTTTCTAGAGTGAGCTGTGGTATGATTTTGTGCAATGTGACTGGCAACTTGCTGTAATGTATACTGGTAACTTGCCTGGAAATACTACCACGCATCCTTCTGAGGATGGAGACATCTAATTAGAGGGCTGCAATCAATCCAGGCAATCTGCCTTCATATTATCCAGGTTAAGAGTATGAACTTTGTGTCAGACAGACCAAGTTCAGATCTTGGCTCCACCATTTACTAGCTGCATACCTTAAGAAGTTATTGTTACTAAACCCTCAAGAAGAGCCAATTAAAATTAAAAAGCTCATGATAATAATAATAACAATACTTACTTCACAATGTTCTTATGGAGAGCCAAAGAGAGAATGAACAGAATGTACCACACAGCCCCTGGCACATAATAAATCCTGTCCAATTTTGAGGTACATTAAATATAGGTTAGGGTAGCTGTTCTACCTCACAACGTTAAACTTTCTCATTTGTAAAGTGGAAAAAATAACACTAACTGCAAAAGCTTGGTGTCAAGATCAACTGAGACAATGTCAGTGAAAATACTATTTAATGGTATAGCTATACAAAAATGTAAAGCAATATTCTTCTATCCAGCTTAATAAGTTGGGTGGCTTCTGAATTTCATAACCAAAGATAAAACCTGCCTTTATACAAAATTAAAGAAACCGCTTGAAATGCTTCCAGTTTGACTGTGGGTTTCTGTGTACCAACACACCAAAAGCAGAGACACCCCTGCTAGGGGAGAGATATAAGTCCCCACTGCAAATGATCTTTTGACAACATAATGCAAAACATTTACTAACTGGTACTTAAAAACGCATTGTCTTGTACATCAACATTTCAATGTTTGGTCTTCTGATCACCTGCAACTGAATCCATATAAAGTGTTTTATAAAGCATTTCTGAGTACCACCCCAACTTAAGTAACTAAAATCTCTGCAAGTGAGGCCCAGAAACCTGAATTTCTTAATTTTATTTTGATAAAATATAAAAACATGAAATTTTCCATTTTAACCATTTGTAAGTACATAATCCAGTAGCAATAAATTATATTCATAACATTGTGCAACCATTACAACTATTTCCAAAACTTTTTCACCCCTCCAAACTAAAAATCTAAATTTTCAGCAAGACCTCCAGGTGATTCTGTCGCTCACTCAAGTTTGAGAATTACTGCTTCAAAGTTTATTGTTAGGGAAGGCTATGGAAAGTCATAGATATAGCTAGCAATTGTCACTATGGATAATTGCTTACCAGAAAACAAAGCAAACAGAACCCACATATACACTAAATTTTTGATATGCAGAAACTTTTTAATAAATAGAATACAAAAAGTTAAATATCAAGATTTAACTTTTCCTCCATAAACAATTTTTCAATTATCTTACAACTGGCCATTATGATTTTTACTGTTGTTAATAAATATATAATAGAGTCCCTGGGTGATGCAAACACTTAACATACTTGGTTGCTAACCAAAAGGTTGGAAGTTCAAGTCCACCCAAAGGCACCTCAGGAGAAAGGCCTAGAGATTACTTCTGAAAAGTTAGCCATTGACAATACAATGAAGCACAGATCTATTCTGACACACATGGGGTCACCATGACTCAACAGCAACTGATGCATGTGTGTGTGTGTGTGTGTGTGTGTGTGTGTCTAACAAAACATTTGCCATCTCAATATTTTTACATGTACAATCCAGTGACATTAATTACATTTATCATGTTGTGCAAACATCACCACTGTCCATTTTCAAATATCCCAAACAGTGTTTAACAGAAGTTCAATGCACCACTAAACGATGACTCTCTTTCTTCATCCCTCCTGGTTACCCCTGGTAACCACTAATAAACTTGGCAATTGGTCATTATTCAGCAGTAAGATTTCTCTAGTGCTCTAAACATTGACTTCACTTCCCTCGACACTTGCTCACTTGTCTGTGCCTGCCAGATGAACAGGAGGTGAAAATCAAAACATTTCTAAGTTCCAATGTTTCATCAAGCATGAGCCTTCACTGAACTTGCCTGGAAAATACTACCACCCATCTTTTTGAGGCTATACACAGCTATAGAGAAGATTGTAATCAATACAGGCAATCTGTCTTCACACTACTCAGATGAGTCTGTGTGCGGTATCCCACACAGAACACCACTGGCAGCACTCAGACACACCCCAGTTCTTTCAAACCAAAAATTTACCAAGAGTCAGGATGTGTTCACCAAGAACATGTCATGCCAAGAAATCCTCATTTCTTTTCTTGATTAAATGATTGCATCATGTATCGTAAGTACAATATTTAACCCTGTCTTATGGCTAATTTATAGGTAAGATGTAGTAAAGAGTATTAGATAGTGGTACTCTATGTTGATTCCTTAAGGTTGTACTTAAGGCTTTTGCCCATCACAGAACACATAAAGAATGACATTATATGTCACAAAGAAAAGTCCGCTTGATACCTGAGTCCACTGAGGCACTGCCCATCTGCCCAAGAGTTGAGGAATAAATGTGTCAGCACCTCTGAAATCCACTGATGCAGGACACCAGTTGGGAAGCTCTCTCTAAGGAATCTTACTCCATCACTGAACATTGGCACTCTGATTTCCCAATGAGGGCATCAGTCTGATAGGTGTCAGTGAGATAAATAGATGGGCAGGTAGTTAACCAAAGTAACTAAATTTGGGAAAGCCAGAAATCTAGAGTTGATTAGGGTGCAATATTCAAATGAAACAAGAAGCAAAACCTAAAGAATCAGAATACAGATATATATGAGAAAAGAATGGGGAGCTAAAGCACTGGTGGGAGCAAAGGGTAGATGCCAAGAATGTTTCCAAGGCCAAGACACACAGGTAGGTTATCATTCTAGTTTAAATACAAAGGTTCAGATAGACATAAACACAGAATTGACTGGTGAACCAAGAGGAGCTTGTAGAAGTAATGCACTGTTCTATTTGACAGTGTTAGCAATGAGTTAAGGAGACAAAATATAGATAATATAGCTTATAAAAACATCAACTCATCCAAAGCTGAGAGATGTTATACATCCTTCTTATTTTCAAAGGCTGTTATGGGGAAGAAGGAATAATTGTATTATCAGGGATACAAAGAAGACTAAAGAGTCAAAATCACAGAAGGCTGGCTTTGAACCAATATAATGAGGCTACTTTAGCAATGTGAACTGTCCACATATGGAACGGACCACAGTGCAAAGCAATGAGCTCTCTGGCCCTGGGACTATGAATTATGATCAGTCAGAAAAACCATAGCAAGAATTTCTACTTTGGTGGGAGCTAGAATAGCTGGCTGGTTAAAGTCCCTTTGTGCCAACTTCTGTGAAAAATATTTCTGGTAGAAACCAAGCTTTTCTACCATTAAAGGAGTAGTAATGAATCTGGCGAAGACTGTAACATCTAAAATGATCCCAGTCTAAATTACAAGTAGAAGCCCTTTATTTCCATTCTGGGAAATAAAACTGATAGAGCCTTATTTTTACCTATGACATCATACTACCACTAGCATTACTCCTATTACCCTTATCACCCTGGGCTAAGTTTCCAACAGAGGTTTATAGACTTTAGAAGTCAAGACAAAGGGGAAAAATGACACTATTCCCAAAGGCTAACTACTGAAAACAATCTAAGATGATAGTCCATTCTCCTCTTTTAGCCTGAGGAAGAAAAAGGAGGAGGGATTTGCAGCAAGAGGACTATAAAAAGCTCACCAAGCACTTGTCTCAGAAAGGATGACACCGTTGACCGGCCTGGGATCAGCTTACATTAAACTCTTCAGGGAAGTTCCCTAGGACCTGGAACGCATGCAAAACCAGTGGAAATTTTGTAGAAGTAATCAAAGTCTCACACTCAATCTGATTTGATCTCCCATTTCTGTAAATAGCAATAAAGCCTTAACAGGTACAATTTGGTGATCTCCAGCAGTGAGTCTTAAGAAAAGAAAGTGAGAGTCATATAGCAATAACGTTGACTCAAAAGCTATTCCCCTGACAGCCTAACATTTCCTTCCCTGGAAATTAGTGTAATGAAGCTATGGACTTACACGTATGAGAGAAGTGTGGCCTTCACATCTAATCCTGCCAAGACTCTGCTGGCTTCCCCCCAACAAACACCAAAGCATTCAAAATGACTGAGGCAGGCAAGCCCAGCCCTGTGTGACTCTGATGACAAGAACCAGAAGCTTCAACCGTGAGTCAAATATCAGGACTGCACACATTACAGCTGTTGCAGATGATCTCTGCCTAGATTGTTCTCCTTTTCCAGGAGGCAAGACGGAAACAGGATTTTCATTAAAATATCTCCTAAGACAACAAAAGAGAAATGAGGATCAAAGGATCAGAGAGAGGAATGGATATTGTAATGATATTAAAGAAATGAACCATAGATTAAAATATAAAATATAGCACTATAAACCTTTAGAAGGTAACATAGAAGGAAATTTGGAGTTTAGTCACAATTTCTTAACATGAGTAATAACATTTAAAAATTTCTAAACTAGCCTCCATCAAAATTTAAAACTTTTGTTCTGCAAACTCATTGTCATTGAGTTGATTCCAGCTCATAGCCACCCTAGAGGACAGAGTAGAACTGCCCATGAGGTTCCCAAGAGTATAATCTCTACAAAGCAAACCATCACATCTTTCTCCTACGGAGCAGATGGTGAGTTTGAACCACCAACCTTTTGGTTAGCAGCCAAGCACTTAATCATGACTGTGCCACCTCAAACTCACTGCCACCAAGTTGGATCCGACTCATAGTGACTCCTCCTTGAGTTTCTGAGGTATATCACTATGGAAGCACATTGCCCAACCTTCCTTCTGAGGAGTGGCTGGTGGGTTTGAACCACCAGCCTTCTGCTTAGCAGTCAAATGCCTTAGACACTACACTACCAGGACTCTCCAAAAGATGATGTTATGACACGTTAAGATGATGAAATGACAAGCTACAGAATGGGAGAAAATATCTGCAAGGAACATGTCTGACAAAGGACTTACATACAATATATACAAAACTCTCACAAGTGAAAATAATAATTCAATCAGAAAAATGGGCAATAGACATGAAGAGATATTCCACTGAAGAGGATACTCAGATGGCATGTAAGCACAAGAAAAGATATTTAACATCATTAGCCATAAGGAAAATGCAAATTAAGACCATGGCAACCTATTACTATGCACCTACTAGAATAGCTAAAATAAAAACAGTGACAACCAAACACTGGTGAAAATACAGAGAAACTGAGTCTGTCATATATGTCATACATTGCTTGTGGGAATGCAAAATGATATGTTGTTGTTGTTGTTATGTGCCATCGAGTCAAACCTGACTCATAGCGACCCCTCCTTGGGTTTCCGAGGCAGTATCACTACGGAAGTAGGATTGCCCAAATGATATAGACACTCAAAAATTTTTTGGCAGATTCTTTTTTTTTTTTTATTAATTTGTATTGTGATTTTGGTGAAAATTTACAGAGCAAATTCATTTTCCATATGGCAGTTCACACACATTTTGTTTCCTGACATTGACTGCAATTCCCCACAGTGTAACAGCTCTCTTCCCACTTCCTCCCTGTAGTTACCTCTTCCCTGTGACCTTCCCTCTCTTGCATTCCCACACCCTGAGCTGTCTCCCTGTGCAAATACTGCCCTTCTATTCTCCCACAAGTGATCACTTCAAGGAGTGTATCTACCTCATGTAAATGTTCACTCCATAAGTCTGTCTACTATTTGGCTGGAAGCCACAGGAGCGAGTTCAGTTCCAGACCTAGAAGGTAACTATGGGTCACAGTCTCAGGGGTCTCACAAAGCATTATCAGGCCACCAAACCTGGTGTTCTCCCACTCCATCCAGGATCTCCTGCACCAATCCCCCTCCAAGTGGTTGACAGTGGTTGTTGTTATTATTATGTGCTGTCGAGTCGGACCCAACTCATAGCAACCCCTCCTTGGGTTTCCGAGGCAGTATCACTACGAAAGTAGATTGCCCCATCTTCCTTAGCTGGGCATTATCTTGTTCTTCTGTTCTCATGGTCAAATAAGCTGAGGATCACATGGTCTACCAATCCCATGGACTAATTATTTCCATGCATCTTTGGTTTTCTTCATTCTTCTTTGCTTTGGACAAGAAGAGACCCCTTGTTGCATCTAGATGGCCGCTTACAAGCTTTTAAGACCCCAGTGGTTACTCACCAAAGTACGATGTAGAAGAATGTTTTAGTGTAGCATGTTATGCCAATTGAGCTTGATATCCCCTGAGATCATGGTCCCAAGCCTGCAGGTCCAACTACTTGCTCCCTCAGGGTAGCTGGCTGTGGTCAAAAAGCCATGACAATCTTGCTCCTTATGAGCTCTACTATATACCAGGACATTCTTATAGCACATACAAATGTGCATGTATGTGCATGTAGAAACACTGTCTGCTAACCTTATATGCATTCATGGGCACACTCCCCCATGCCTAGACATACATGATCATTCAGCCTGTCCACCCATCTATCTCAGCAGATTCTTAAGAAACTAAAACATTCCTTTAGCAAATGACCTAGAATTGCACTCCAAGGCATTTATCCCAGAAAAACAAAATTTTATTTCTCCACAAAAACTTGTACACGATTGTTTATAACAGCTTTCTTTGTAATAACCCAAACTCAAAACAACATGTTCCTAAGCAGGTGAATGATTAAACAAACTGTAGTCAGTTCATACTGTGGAATACTACTCAGCAATAAAAAGGAATGGTGATGAATTGATGATGATGATTATCAACACATGCACCAAACTGGATGCCTCTCAAGAGCATTATACTGAGTGGGGGGGGGGGGGGGAAGCCAATCTAAAAAAGATTACATACTGTATGATTCCATTTATACAGCATATTTAAACACACAGAATGATAAAGATGGAAGTCGGATTACTAGTTACCAGGAATGAAGAATAGTGGGGAGGAAGAGGGTGTAACTATAAAGAAGTAGCACCAGGAAGATCTTTGTGGTGATGAAACTATTCTGTATCTTGATTGTGGTGGTCTTCACACATATCTACACATGTGATACAATGGCATGGAACTATACACACACATTATACAAACATCAGTTTCCTGATTGTTATACTATATCAGATGTAACCACTGGGGGAAACTGGATGAAGGGTACACAAGACTTCTCTTTATTATCTTTTGCAATTCCCATGCAACTATAATTATTTCAAAGTAAAAATTTTCAACAGAAAAAACAATTTGTATTATGTTAGTTGGCACCATCACAGGATTATTCCAGACTAAATGTGGCCTTAAAGATGCTGCTTCTTTGAGCACTGATTTCACATCCTCTCCCCTTGGACAGGTCCTCTATCTGCACTTAGAGCTCACTTCTTCTCTAATTGTCTTGGAAACTTTAGTTGCGTCATATATACTTTTTGCTTTGCTATTCTAGAGTCTCAGTTTCAGAGAAGTTTGGCAGCAACATCCTCTGGGATTTGAAAGAGGTAAATAATTACCCTCAATCTCATTTAGAAGCACGGCTTCAGGAAGATGGAAAAATCTTTCCACTACTCTAAATTTCTAATGTTGTTGAAAGATGGTTACAGCTGTGGTAAATTCAAGTTATTATGTAAGAATTAGGAAGCCGTAGCCCAATATAGGAAGGAAACGTGGTATAGCAGAGAAAACACTTGTGTTAAGTGCTACAGACCTAAGTGAACTGTTCGTACCTCGGCCAAGTCTATTCTGTTCCTTCGTTGTCTCATCTGCTAAATGGAGAGGTTTAACTAGGTAATTTGTGATGTGTCTGTCCACTACAAAATAACACTGCTTTCAAACTATCAGAGATAGAAAAGCTAATTTTCTGAGAAAAATCTCGTTACCTTGAAATCTTGAAAGGCAAAAAATCAGTTCTGGAATATGCTTTCCATTTACCCATCACTCCTTGTCACCATCATTTTAAAGAAAATTATGATGGCCAGTTTGAATAGTCCTAAGTAAAAGGGAAACTTTTCAGGAAGTATTGTAAAAAGGAAGTGATAAACCTTTCCAAGGCACTGTGCCAACTACATCTCCAGTTTAAATGACCTTTTGCTAAAGACAAAATTGGTCTTTGGGGGGAAAAAAAACAGCTTTTTTACTTGGACTTATCTTCTGTGTTCATTTGATTCATTCATATATTCACTCTTGTGACAGCTCAGAGCAACTCAGAAAAGGGCTGTACTGCCATTGGCAACAATTAAAGACCTTTTCTGGGCCTGCATCCTTTGGGGCCACTCCCGCTGTTGCAGTGAAAGAATTTAAAAGATTTTTTTTTCTTTTTTTTTTCAATCAAGGAAGGAAGCAAAAGATTCTAGGCTTGTGAATGAGCTGGGGACATTTCTCCAAAGAAATCAATGAAAGACAATAAAGGGTCATTTGGCACTAAGTGGACCTTTTCAAATAAACACAGAAATCTCCAGCAACCTACTTTGGGCTTTTTGTTTTATTTTCTGTTTATTTCCTCTCTGCTTTATTTGTGACTATTTGGGAACAGCTCTTTTCTGGCAACTATTTTTTCTATTGACTAATTTATCTAATTTCATATGACCTAAACTAACAAGAGTAAAGAATATGAGAGCTGGAAGAAAATTCAGAGGTGGCCTAAACCAACCCCTCATTCCTCAGCTTAGTAAACTGAATCCCCACAATGTTAAATGGAGTGTCCAATGTCAAGGAGCTGGTAAACTGCACAGGTAGCCTAGACTCCACTTTCAGAGCGCCCACCCAGTTCTCTCTCTAGTCTACCACCGCACCATCCTCACCCCTGTCAGATTGGAAAAAATTCTGCAAATCTTGCTAATCAGAGTCTTAAACCCTTGTAAAGCTACTAA
Source organism: Orycteropus afer afer (assembly GCF_000298275.1). NCBI lineage: Eukaryota > Metazoa > Chordata > Mammalia > Tubulidentata > Orycteropodidae > Orycteropus > Orycteropus afer. The sequence goes on along the minus strand of NW_006921685.1, from coordinate 6,948,003 downwards.
CTGCATTGGGAAATTTAACTCCTGATATCTAAATTTATTCAGAAATAATCTGTTTATCAAATGCTACATAAGTAGACTGTATTCTATATAAGATTCTGTGTAAGTGTGTGTGTGTGATTCTATATAAGCAGACTGTATTCTGAGTAGACTCAGAACACAGTTTGTCCCATTTTTTAATTGGAAATCAAATATAGCACGTATCTACTGAAAACTTACAACAGTTACCAAACCCACTGCCATCAAGTTGGTTCAAAGCAATCCCCATTGTGTTTTCCAGGCCGGAAAACTTGACAGAAGCATCTGCAAAGATGCTTCTGTATATCTACGTGATGGTGTATATCTACTCCTCACTTACTGACAAGCTTGTTTTCTGACATTTCACATTGACAACAATAGTAAAAAAATCTACTGTCTGATTATTTTGCACATTAACTATGTATGTCTGGTAGTAATGAATGCCAAGGTGTGAGGCAAGAGTAATACTGGCCGTGATGGTTACAATGATGTGTCAACTTGGCTGGGCCATGACTCTCATTGGTTTGGCAATTATGGAATGATGCGATGTGGCAGTTATCTAATTATGTAGTCCTCTTCCATTTTGTGATCTGATGTAGTGATTCTCTATTTTTGCATAACACCATCTCTTCCTCCCAAAGAACAGCTGGTAAGTTTGAACCACTGATCTCCTGGTGAGAAGCCAAATGCCTTACCTACTGTGCCACCAGAACTACTGATGCCAATCACAAGAGCTAAGCAATTTATATTGATTATATTCTTTAATCATTACAACTCCATTAATTCAAAAGTATTACTCCTATTCCTCAGATAGGGAAATTGAGACTTAGAAAAGTTAGTAAATGTGCTTAAGGCTACTCATCTAACCCATATTAATCTGATGCCAGCATCCCAGGCTTAACAAATATGCTTCTCTGTCTCTGAGTTACAGACTTCTTAATTACTTATTCTTTCAAACTTTATGCTAATATTTATCAATACACATTTCTCAACCCAATATTCAGCTTAAGGTACAAAAGTATGCCACTATTAATTATTGAGGAGCTCTGGTAGTGTAGTGCCTAAGGCACTTGACTGCTCACCAGAAGGCTAGCAGTTCAAACCCACCAGCCACTCCTTGGAAGGAAGGTTGGGCAATCTACTTCCATAGTGATACTGCCTCAGAAACTCAAGGAGAGGTCGCTATGAGTCTGGTCTGACTTGATGGCACATAACAAAAACATTAATTATTTAAACAATACACATTACCTTGTGAGGAAACATATCAAGAATAATGTAATTAGATTGAGTCCACTCTGTGAAAGGAAATCAATTATGAACCAAACTACATAACCTCAACAGAAATATCCAATTATTTGATATTTGGCCCACTGTAAGAATTAGGATAGTCAGGAATGTTCTCCTCTTATATAAGCTAGCAATCCTATTCTTCTTTCTGCCATCTCTGCCCTCCCCCACCATTATTTTTAATTTCCATTTTTATGGATTTAACTTGCACATGTTCTGGTTAAATTGTATCTACAACAGAGAAGAAGGGAATGAATATTTTTAGCTGATAAGTCACATATGTAAAGGTGAAATGGTACAGTACAGTGAGTAAATCACTTACCAGCTGTGTGCCTTGGGTGAATTACTCACCTCCCTATATTTCTTCATCTATAAAATGGAGCTAATAACTGTATATCTACTCCTTATTTATTGACAATCTTGTTCTCTAACATTTCACATTGACAATAATAGTAAAAAATCTACTATCTGACTATTTTGCTCATTAACTATGTACGTCTGGAAGTAATGAATGTCAAGGTGTGAGGGGAGGCTGTGATGGTTATGGTGATGTGTCAACTTGGCTGGGCAATGATTCTCAGTGGTTTGGCAGTTACGTAATGATGTGATTTGGCAGCTATATAATGTTGTAGTAGTCCTCTTCCATTTTGTGATCTGATGTAGTTATTCTCTATTTTTGCATAACGCCAATTTTTGAATGACAACCTGGTCTTTCAAGCCTGTCTATGTCAATAAGTGAGGACTGGGTGTACCAACATCACAGGATTATTATAAGGATTAAGTGAGTTACTACTTACCATGCACTCAGAAGAGGACTCAGTAAAAAGAATGTTACCTACTTTTATTGGGTTGACAATGGAAATGGAGGTTATTATTATTAGGATAATCACAAAATAGGAGTGACTTCACTTGCATAATTGATCATGGTATTTAGGAATGTCATAAAGAATAGTTCTATGTTAACCATTCTAAACTAAAATTATTACTTTGGGCTGCAGTCTCCAAAATTCAAGTTGCTCATCTCCGTTCTTGACATCACTATATCTAGTAGTTGATTTAGCTTTGTGGGTTTCTCAAAGACCTCATTTTTCTATGCCATAAAATCCACTGGAAGATTTTTAAGGTTTTCCTGTGGCTATGAAAAATTATCAGTAACACCTTCTTTAAAAATTTTACAAAGTCTTGTCACTCATGTTCTACAATGTGCAATGCTATAGGCTGAATTTTCAGCACATGCAGAGGCCAACTGAGATTGCTTTTAAAGAAAATTCTGGCTTTCTTGCAGGTATCCCTGTAGTCTGTAATGAAGTGGTGATACACATACTCATTACAGTCAGGGAGATATGGATTTGAATCCTGCCACTTAGCACCCATATGACTCTCTGTGAGACATTTAACTTTAGCAAGCCTCAGTTTCCCTACCTGCAAAATGCCTGTAATAGTGATACCTTTCTCAATAGTCTGCTGAGAGGACTAAAGAAGATAAGGTACATAAAGTGCCTAATATTCAACAACCATCACAACAAATAGTCAAGCTTACTAGTCTAGGGAAATGCTCAAGCAGCAACACAGAGTGTGAACTTGTCTATTATCCACTTCCTATCAAATGCCTGGATGAGGGGAGATATTTGCAGAAGATTTCATCTTATTACTCAAAAAACATATCCCTGCATAAAGCAGAACCACTAAAACACTTGCATTTAGTTAACTTAGCTCCCTAAAACATTACATATCAGCATGAAAGGCTTGGGTTTCAATTATAGGTTTACTCATTACTAGCTACATGACCTTGAACTAGCTATATGAATTTTGAGGCCAAGTTTCCTTATCATTAAATGGGTATAATGATACCTTTAAAGAATAACTTTATCCTTTAAAATAAGGGTGTTTACGAGGGTTAAATAAAATAAGGCATGCAGAATCTCTAATAGAGTACCTGACACATAAAGAGAACCAGCAAAATGTTAGCCCTCATACAACACACTTCTAATGTCTTGTATAGCTATAAAATTTTGTTGAGACCATTATCCACAATTACTCGTACTGTCCCTTACCTAAAGGCTCAAGTAAAACATTTTTCAGTATACAATTCTAGTGAAACTTAGTCTCCCCTTGGCATGCTTTCCTTTCTCTGATAAGAATTATGTAACTGACTGTATCTCCCTTTACATCTTGGCTTCCAGGAAGTTCAGAGACAAAATAAATTCAACTCTAGCAACAATACTGGTCCTAGGGTTCTTTTTATTTATTTATTTATTTATTTATTAGGTAAGCACTAAACTGCTAACCCAAAGGTTGTGGTTCCAAACAACCCACCACGTCCGCAGGAGAAAGACCTGGAAATATTCTCCCATAAAGATTACAGCCTACTTGGATTCCTCTACACCAGCAAAGAGATTGCTGAAGAAGGAATAAAGAATTCAATACCGTTTACAATAGCTACCAAAAAAATAAAATACTTGGGAATAAATCTTACCAGGGACACGAAAGACCTCTACAAAGAAAACTATAAAAAACTACTTCAAGAA
>NW_006921685.1:6935369-6943048 GCF_000298275.1 Orycteropus afer afer | reverse complement strand
TGTCCATCAACTGAGGAATGGATAACCAAACTATGGTACATACACACAATGGAATACTATGCAACCCTAAAGAATAATGTAGAATCTGCAAAACACAGCATAACATGGATGAACCTAGAAGACATTATGCTGAGTGAAATAATTCAATCACAAAAGGACAAATATGGTATTAGTCCATTATTGTAATAGTCAAGGAAATGTTTATCTATGGAAGATCATTTTCTTTGTTGGTTACCAGGAGTGGAAGGGGAGGGGAGGGAATACTGTTAGATAGATAGAGATAAATTTTGATTTGGGTGAAGAAAAGGGCAATGTACCAAATGTGAGTGATCAGTATAGTGGCATTGAGGAAGAGAAAAACAGAGAGAGGTACGTGGGAAGTACAGACAACAAAGAAGAACACTTTTGAGCATATAGTATGGCATGGTCAGTGAAGGCAAACATGGGTATATGGGTGGATAGATGGGTGGACAGGCTGAAATATTAGGTATGTATATGAAGTGGAGAGTGCAACCAAGAACAGGTATAGGGTTGGCAGACAGTGGTCCAATAACTTTATGTGTATGATCTGAATTCCCAGGTGTATAATGGGGCTGACAAGGGGCAAGGTTGTAGTCACTGCTTGGTCACAGCCAGCTACCCAGAGGGACCGAGTAATTGAACCTGCAGGCTTGGGACCATAGTCACAGAAGACATCAAGCTCAATCGGCTTAACATACTACACAAAACATTGTTCCACCTCCTACTGTGTGGCAAGTGGCGACTGAGTTCTTAAAAGCATGCAAGCTGCCATCTAGATGCAACAATGGGTCTCTCCTCATCCAGAGCCAAGAAGAATGAAGAAAACCAAAAATTCATGGAAACAACTATTCCTAGCAACTGGTACACCATCCAATCTGCAGCCTATGTGACTATGAGACCAGAAGAAATAGATGGTGCTCGGCTACTACTGTCAACCACTTGGAAGAGGATCTTTGTAGGAGATCCTGGATAGACATGGAAAACAATGTGGAACAAAACTCAAAATCATTTGAAAAAAAAAAGCGGGGAACAGGTTTGCTGGCCCGAGGGAACCTGGTGGAACCACTGAGACTATGGCCCTTAGCTGCCCTTCAGGTCTGGAATTGAACACACACCTGTGGCTTCCAGCCAAACAACAGATAAGCATATCAGTTGAGCTTTCACCTGAGGTAGACACACTCCTTGGAGAGAATAAGCATGAGAGAAAGAAGGGCTGTTCAGGCACAGGGAGACAGCTCAGGGGGTAGGAATGCATAGAGAGATGGACACAGGTAAGAGGTAACTATCAGGAGGAAGTGGGAGGGGAGATGTTGCATTGTGCTAAATGTCATGAGACAAAGTATATGTGAACTGCTGTATGGAAAGCTTATTTGTGCTGTAAATTTTCACCCAAATCACAATAAAAAAAAACAAAATAAAATATCACCACAAAGTGAAAAAAAAAAAAAAAGATTACAGCCTAAGAAACCCCATGGGGCAGTTCTACTCCCTCCCAGAGGGTGGCTTTGAGTCAAAATCAACTTCGTGTCACCTAACAACAACATTTATTAAAAACAATCAAATCAATACTACTATTTCAGTAAGATATATATATATATATAAAGGTGGCAGGTTTATCAGTGAATTATTTTTTTTCTATTTTCCAAATATTCATTAATGTGCTTTTATAATTAAAAATTATAAGATATTTTACTTAATTATTAAGCAATAAAACAATACTTTAAAAGATGATAAATATAAGGAAATTACAAACCAGTTGCCCTTGAGTTGACTCAAACTCATGGTGACCCCATGTGTATCAGACTGGAACTGTACTCTATGAGGTTTTGTTGTTGTTGTTAACTTTTATTGTGGTTTGGGTGAAAGCTGACAGTAAATTGGTTTTCCATTCAACAATTCACACACATTTTGTTTCGTAACATTGATTGCAATCCCCACTCTTCTCACTTCCTCACTGTGTTAACCACTTCCATTCATCTGCTCCTATCCCTTCATGCTTTTTGGGCTTTCCCTCTGGGAAAATATTGCCCTTTTGATCTCATATGGTTGGTTGTGCTAAGGAGTGTGTTATTTGTTTGGTGGGTCCTGGTGTTCTTTAAAGTGTGTAAATCTCCCTGATTTGACTTCTACTTTACCCATATTTTAATATTACAAGACACCTCAAATCTTTTGTACAATATAGAAACTACTGACTATCTAACTGATCGATTCGGGGGAGCACAACAAATTAATTATTATGAGAAAAAGATCTGAGATATCCATATCCTATTTCTCTTACTTCTCCCCTGTCCTTGGGCAATTCATTTAACCTTTATTTAACTTTATTTTCTCTGTAATAGGAATAATAGTCTGTACAGAATTCTCAGAATCTTTCATGTACACAAGTGTGCTTTGTCAAGTGCTACATACAGGTCAGAGAAAAGGTTAACGTTCAAGCAAGTAAAGGTGTGCAAACACACAGACTGTGGTGCAGCACTGAGGACCCCTGCAGGCAAACACGGAAGATGTGTGGTTATGGCAGCCCAAAGCGCCCACCATGCTAGTTGTGCTGGAAAGCTCTAACAGGACTCTGTCCCAAAGAAGAGACATGATGGAAACGAATGTAACCATGATGGAAATGAATGTAGACACAATCAGTTACATAATTCTTATCAAAGAAAGGAAAGCATGCTAATTGGAACAATTTAATTCAGTAAATATCTCAACCTTATTTGTCGCTCAACCTCTAATCTAAGTTGATTTGCTTAGAAGGCAGTGCTAGTGGTTTGTTCCCCAATGAGCCTTTGAGTTTATCTGTACCCTTCACTCTCACCAGATCTATCACAAAAACAAGTGGTAGGTGGCATGGTCCTGTAAGGTAGGAATCCAACATCTCTCCTGAATTTAATGCATCACACCAACTGGTACATCCAAAAGTACTCATACAGTATTAATGTAATTCAGAGAGGGGGGTTTGGGGAAAAAAAAAAAAAGCTAAATTTGGTCTAGAACCTAGCAGCTCTTAATAATAGGCAAAGTGGGTGTTTCTCCATTTTTAGACTAATTCGCTGACTTATTCTAGGAGTTAACGCTCTCACAGCATCTCTAAGTCTTTTATTCCAGAAATATGTCCCCTTCACTAATACTTAGAGCAGCAGCTCCCTGCCTGTGGAACAGAGAAAGATGGAAATTGCTACAGGACAGTATACTGGAAGGTAATGAGGTAGAAACAGGAGTTGAAAATCACAGATTTAATCCCACCTCTGCTCCTTGCTAGTATGTGAATGTGGTCAAGTTATTGAATTATAATAATTAATATACATTGAACTGTATTGCTTACCAGTGCCCTTTGAAGGCACTTACCTCATTTAACCTTCACAGTAATACCCTGAGGTATATCTGTTCATCTTATTTTATTTTACAACTTCCTTTACAGATAACAAAAACTGAGACAGAGGAGTTAAGTGACTTTCCTATAGTCAAAAAACTAGTAACTGGCAGTGGTAGTTCAGCTGTGCATCAGCTTGGCTGGGTCTGGTTTTGAGTGTCTGGGCAGCTGGATGTAGTTATTCCCCATGACGAGACTGGTCATCACCTCCATGGTGGAATCCACTGGAGCACCTGAGCAGCTGCCTTAGGGATGTGGTCGTCCTTCCAGAATAAAAGCAGCAGCTTTGAGGATGGTCTCTAGCTTGACTCCTCCATATAGCCAAGTCATCATTGAGCAGCCTGCCATGTTATCTGTCGATCTTCAGACTGCTAAACCAAGAAAAACAAACTCACTGCTGTTGAGTCAGATCCTACTAATAATGACCCCTCGTTGGGTTTCTGAGGCAATATCACTATAGAAGTAGATCGTCCAACCTTCCTTCCAAGGAGTGGCTGGTGGGTATGAACTGCCAACCTTCTGGTTAGCAGTCAAATGCCTTAGGCACTACGTCATGGGACTGTTAATGGTCTTGAATTAGTGGCCTGCTGTGTGGTTGGATAATTTGAGGACTATGCCATTTTACTTGTTGACCTTGGGTTTGTCGGCCTACACCGCCAGCAGCTGCCTGAGTGAAGGGATGCCTCCAGCTCCAGCGGGCCAGGAACAGGAGGGAGAGCTGAAGCCCAAGGTCAAGGGGCTTTCGCCCAGCCTCTAGAGCTGGTACTTTGAATTCAGACTTCTAGCCTCCTAAACTGGAAGAGAATAAACTCTTTTTTAAAACCACCCACCCATTTGTGGTATTTTCTGTTAAAGTGGTACCAGATAACGAAAACACTGTCATACTGAGTTCTGAACTTCAACGTTGATTCTAATCCCACGGTCTTAATCACTGTACAATGTTGCACTTATAAACCTTGCTTTTTAAAACTGTAAAATAAGAGAATGATAATACTGACACTGGATTTTGCACAGGTTTATCATGGAGATCAAGCAAAATCTTGACAATAACAGGCTTTTATTAAGGCCAAAGTGCTGTACAAACATTAGGTTTTCCTACTCAACTCAGTATGCATTCCCTAATACCAACAACTCACTAGGCAAGGGCAAGCAATGCAAAACACAAAAAAGAAGTTACTTCTATATATTGTGAACTCAGAAAAGAGAAAAAAATAGATTTTTTTAAAGACATCTGTGAAAATGAGTGACTGCTGTGCTAGAGCAGTCCCGGCCAAGCCGATGAGCAATGGGAAAAGCCCGCTCTGCAGCTACCCACGCCCTTCAGAAAGACACAACTGTCACCTAAACTGCTGGAATTACAAATACAGTAAAAGCTGTTACACTGCTATGCACATCCATTTCCAAGGCAACATACTTTTAAAGGAGTTTTCTCTAGGATTCAGTTGACTTTAAACCAATCAAGTAGGAAACGACTATTCGTATCTGTAATTTGCTAATTTTGAATATACCAAGCTTTGGAGAAATGAATAAAGGAACCCTAAAGGATTTGATTGCACCCTATCAAAGCCTCTTCATGCTCAGCCCAACTGCTTCAGTACTACAGCTTCACAATATACTGTAAAGAGAGCCAGACCAGGCAGCCTAAGACCTTGTCCTTATCCTAACTCCTTCAACACAGGGTGTGTGTGACCTCACGGAAGGTACTTGGCCTGTGGTAAACTCTGATTTTTATTTCTAAAAGGATGAATAATGCTTGTTCTAGTTATATCAAGGGTTATGAAACAATTAAGACACTGTACATAAAAAGCCTTTTATATGTTATACAGCACTGCACAAAAATAAAATGCTCGTCATCAAACATCAACCCAGTCAACTCCAGAAATGCCCTATGAACTATGCACAAAGGGCCCAGGGAAAGCTTGCAGTGCCATACAAAATAACCATACAATATTGATGGAAAAATGCAACTTAGAACAAAGGAAAAAACAGCAAAAAGTATGAAAACATGAAAAGTTCTATTAAAACTTTATTTTGTTAAAGTCAGTAAGGCCCTTCTGAGTCCTTTCCTGATTTATTTTTAGAAAAAACACCTATTTCCTGATCACAGACTTGAAAAGTACAATGAACAGTAAATGCTGGTATACTTAATACATAGAAGTGTCAAAATTCCTCTGGCTAAGTATTTCCTTTTGCATCACAAATTCTTCTTCTCACCCTGGCTGTGATAGGAAAAGTTAACAAACCAAAACAAAGGTATAAATCATGGTGGTGAAACATCACTTTACACTCTGATACTACATGTAAAGTCATTCTAGAAGGCAGTCACTGAGTGAGCAGAAGCAGGGCTGGGGTTTTGTGTCCTCTTGACCCTGTCATTTGATCCTCCTTCCCTTCTTCACATCATGTGAGTCACACATAGGGAAGGTCTGTGTATGATTTAAAGTCAACACTACTGAGACACTCACCCAGAAAGGCTTGCCGTTCTTCCACCCTTCTCTACTTCCAAATTGTAGATTGGTATCCTTAAGAGATTATCTTAAGTTCAAAGTAGAAAAAACACATGGCCACTAGAGAAAGCAGGAATGCCTCTCTCATGCAATGCAAAATGATTTTGGTGATACTTACGAATGGTTAAAAAATGATTGCTTTACTTGACACATTGATACAACGGGAAAGAATATTTGCAGAAAAGAAGGTAACTAAATGTAGGCAGAAGTTTGGAGGTGGTTAAGCAGACAAAACAGCAGTAGGGCAAAAATAGGAAGTCAGTAAGCAAAAAGTTCTATTCAAAGTGAAGTAAAAAAATTGGTGCTTTAACTTACTGTGTGCCTTAAGTATAGATGTGCTTTTATCATGTGTTTGACATCCTGTATGCTTAATAAGTGACTTGAAATCTGTGCCTTTCTCTTCCCAAATATTAGTCAAGGATAATGGAATTATTTTCTAGGTCAGACTTTTCTTAAGGAGGAGGCCAACCCCCTACTCAGGAAGTCTGATGGCTTGTCTTAAACAAATGTACTCATACTCACACCAGGCTTACTGCCAGGCAAGGAGCTTGTGTTTTGCTCTTCTTTTTGCCTGCAGTGTTCTTCTCTTAAGCTTTCACCATTATTTTTTCCTTCTCACCCTTTAGATCTCAACTCAAGCATGACTTTCTCAGAGAAGCTTTTCCTAACCACCACCAAACTCAGTCAAATCCTGCCTATTATCAGATGTTAAAGTACCATGGACCACTCCATACCACATACCACAAGTGCAATTTAACATTTATTTGTAAGAGTATTTGACTAGTAAGTGTCTCTCCCAACAAAGTTTTCTAAGGGTAAGAAGTGTCTTTAATTTTGCTCACCATCATATCCTACTATCTACCACAGTACTTGGTACAGAGCAGGGCTTCAATAAATATTCTGGATGAAGGGACGGATGAATGAGGCACCTCATCCATTTTCATACTGATGAGATTCTGGGGTTTATTCTCCCCCGAGTCCTCAGTACTGAGTTACATTTCCATGACTTCATCTGTTCAGCATGAATGGACTGGAAGGCTAAGAATCTCCTAGAGAGAGGAACCTGATTGACATTTTAGAGTATTTTCAAAACATACCTCTAAGAAGCAACCAAGATAACTGACCATCTTCCAATACTAAAAATCAAAAAATAAGAGAGGAACAAAGGAGGGATAGAAAGAAGAAGGGTAAGATGGCAAGAGGGAGGGATGGAGAAAAAGAGAAAAAAGGGCAGGAAATGGATAGAGTATGGATAGATGATGATTGGATGGATGGTATGGTAGGGAGACAGATAATAAATTTCATAAGATAATAAGATAGATAATGAGATAAACAGGTTGATATTTTACTCAGAAAGGAAAACTATCTGTCCACAGCAAAATCTAGCCACACTACCTATTTCATCCAATCTGTTTTAACTACTTTAGTTCTTATTCTTGTTGTTGTTATGTACCACCGAGTTGGACCCAACTCATAGCAACCCCTCCTTGGGTTTCCAAGGCATTATCACTAGGGAAGTAGATTGCTCAACCTTCCTTCCGAGGAGTGGCTGGTGGATTTGAACTGCCAGCCTTCTGTTTAGCAGTCAAGTGCCTTAGGCAAGTTTAGTTATAGCTTGTTGTATGTACTTTCTCTAAAAATAAATGTAATTAATTGGAAAATCAGTAATGCAAGTAAGATCTTATTGAAGATAATTCAGAAACGTTTGCAGCAGTATATTGACAGAGAACTTCCAGAGGTTCAAGCCGGATTCAGAAGAGGATGTGGAACAAGGGATATCATAG
>NW_006921685.1:6901143-6929957 GCF_000298275.1 Orycteropus afer afer | reverse complement strand
AAAAAAAAAAAAAAAAAATGTCTGATTTCTTGACTACTGCTTCCATAAGTGCTAATTATGGATCCAAGTAAAATGAAATCCCTGACAACTTCCATCTTTTCTCCATTTATCATGACATTGCTTATTATTATTATTATTATCAGCAGCAGCAACATGTTATCAATAAAATTCATATCACCTTATAAACAAATTCACTGTAATCACTTCTGATAACCTTGCTTTCTACTGAGAGAGAATGAGAATAAATAGACATTAAAACAGACCAGCCTAGAGAACGTAAGCAGTTACAGATGCTAGGTCTTAACTGTTGGAAGTGACAAACATGACAACTTTTTTACTATTTATGGAATAAGTAATTGAGCTAGTAAGTAAGTAAGTAAGAAGAAATGGGGGCACTGGTGGTTCAATGCAGAATTCTGCCCTGCCATGTGGGAAAACTGGGCTCAATCCCAGGGCAATGCACCACATGTGCAGCCACCATACATCATCCATCAGTGGTGATTTGTGTCTGCTAAGGTGCTGAACGGGTTTCAGAGAGCTTCCAGACTAAGACAGGCTAGGAAGAAAGGCCTAGAGATCTACTTTCAAAAATTAGCCAATGAAAACTCTATGGATCACAACAACCCACAACCAATGAAGGGATGAAGTGGGAGGAGGCAGCATTTCATTCTCTTGTGCTTGGGTCAACATGAGTCAAGAGCTGACTGAACAGCAGTTAACAAGAAGAACAGTGGAGCTAAAGTTTTTATTCATAACACCCTATAGAAAATGTGTCCGCTACCTTTCCCTTTGCATTAGTAAATAATTCATTTTCCCCAAGCATCACCCAGTACATTTAAACTTATATCTCATTGGTCAGCACTAAGTCACATGGCCACTCCTAGCAACAAGGAAACTTAGGAAATCAAGGTTTTTAACTGACACTCTACTGTCATGAACAAAAACTGAAGTCCCGTGCATAAGGAAGAAGAGGAGAATGGATATTAGACAAACTAATAAACAGTGTTCCAAATGGAATGTCATGGTCAGTTTAGGACCATATTCTTCCTTCTAATGGTATGTTTTGGCAGAAACACCTCAAATTTTTCACCATATGCACTGATTCATTCCTGAATGAAAGTTGTTGTTATTATGTGCCGTCGAGTCGGACCTGACTCATAGCGACCCCTCCTTGGGTTTCCAAGGCAGTATCACTATGGAAGTAGACTGCCCCATCTTCCTTCCAAAAGAGCAGTGAGATAATGAGCCACCCTATTTCCATCCTTATCTCCTGGCACACTCCTGCCCTTTGAAGATGGAAGTCAAGTGCCATTTCCTCTATGAGGACTTGCTCTGACCCCCTCATCAAACTCAGGCACTCTTCCACAGCACCTGTGCATAACTGCACAACTCTAGAGCAATTATCACGTTCTCTTACATTTGTCTGGTTTGGAGTCATTCTTCCCTATTAAAGTGTGTTTTTATGAAATTTTCATCTCTGCAGTTTCAGTGCCCAGATGCTAAAAGGACTTGGGGGAAGCACCTGCTCTAACTTCACAAGAGGAAGACACAATCATCATCAATAGCCTAAGGCTTATTCCTATGAGGCCAGACATACTGCCACCCTCCAAACTTTTTACTAACTCTGATACCAGCAGTTCCTACCACGGGGTCCACTACTTCTCTGCTGGGTTTTATAATTCATTGCAATGGCCACACAGAACTCACAGACAATACTCACGATTATAGAGTTTATTAGGGAAGTAATAGGTTACAATTCAGGTTTAGGAAAGTGCTCAGGATACAATTATTCAAACAGGACAGTCTCCCCTCTGCTATGCCCTCTGGCTCAACTCTCTGGCCCTTGGCACCTCGGCCTGACCTCTGCCCTGCTCAGGCAAGTGTTACAAAGCTCTTTTAGCTCTGTCGATAAGTACACCTATGTAACCCCACTCCACCAGCAAGCTTCCTGCCCAAAAGCACGCAATTTTCTCCTCTGTGAGCCAGAAAGCCCGCAGCCCTGTCTCCTGCCTCTTGGTTCCTCTGCCCACATCTCTCGGCCAGCTGACTCTCTCAGCTGGACGTCTCTCTCAGCCAGGTGTCTCCCTCTCAGCCAGGCATCTTTCTGCCGAGTGTCTCTTCAGCCAAAGAGATCTGCCGCAGGGATCTCAGGTCCGAGGAGTGAGATTCCCCTTCTGCTTATAGGAAAGTTCCTTTTAAGCTTAGCAGAGTGATTAAACTAAATCTCAACATATGAGTTCTATACACCTTATTTGCATGGTCCCACCCAGTAATCCAGTGGGAGCTACAAAGACTATGAGTAGAAGAGTCATACTACGTAATTCACTGCACTGTACCAGGACTGTGCCTGAAAAGAGGAAGTGCTACATAAATATTTATGACTGAACTGAAATTAATTGAAGACTTGTATTATACTGCACTGAAGACTCAGGGACCTGGTTACATCTCTCTTCTGACTCTGTTATAATGGTAAGCAGGGTGCCTGACCCAGTGCCATGAAGAATGATGATAAGTTTACAAGCTTACAGTTCATACAAATAGATCATGTCTCTATGAGATCATCCATTAGCTTGGCTTTCTGGACAAAAAGGAGAATCACAAAGAAGTTGTATTAGCTTATTTCCTTTCAGGGGAATCATGGAGAAAAAGAGTAAAAGTCATTGTTTACTAAACAAAAGACCGAGAAATATTTTTCCACTTAAGAGTATGACAAATTAGTAAAAGTGACAAAAATAAATAAAAACCTACCACATACTCAAAAAGTTGCACAATTGCCTGAAAGTCAAACTATAATTGTGAATGTGTTGGCATTTGGCACCAAGTTCAGGATTTCAAGAAAACTAGTCACTTTCCTATGAACACTAAACAGAAATGTCACAAGCAGCTTTTGATTAAGCTATGATTGTCACAGTATATAGGAATGAACTACCATATGGTGTTTTTAAAATAAACTACTAACCACATCCATTGGTTTCATTGCTTACAAAAATTCCCCTAGACCCAGCTGTCTTCCTAAAAAGTCCCAGTGCCTCACTCTGAATTCTCACTGCCATCAGGCAGGTTATCAAAGAGCCAGCCTTGGATTTGATGTGGACATTCAGGGTAGCCTCTTGGTAAACAGTCAACACTTTAGTCCAGCTTTGTCTTGTGGCTAAATAAAGCCAAGGAGTGATCTCCTACAAGGAGTACAAATTGAATGTCAGAGTTATATTACATGACCTACTAAAAGATTAGTAATTAAAAGGGATTTTTGAAAAGCTAAGGAGCTCTGGTAGCATAGTAGATAAGGCATTTGGCTGCTAACCAAAGGTCAGCAGTTCAAACCCACAAGCCACTACACAGAAGGAAGATGAGGCGATCTACTTGTATAAAGATTTACAGCCTTGGAAACCCAACAAGAGTCCCTATGAGTTGGAATCTACTCAATGGCAGAGGTTTTTTTTTTGTTTGTTTGTTTGTTTGTTTTTAAGGTTCTTTATCCTTTGATGTGCTCCTATCCAAAAGTCAGGTGCTAAGAAAAGAACTAGCATAGCTACAGAGTAAGCCCCAAGTTCCTTGCGGGAGTATCTTGTAGAAATTATTATAAAACTAATATAAAAAAAGTAATATACATTTAAGAATAGAGGGAGGCTTATTAAAGAACCACTACAATCACTTCATAGATCATGGTGAAAAGTCTATTCTCAGGGAACTAAAGATAAAGCAGATAGAGACCATTGAGACTGATTTAAGCAGAGCATTTAAAGGCATCATCTGAGGAGGTTATGGGCGCTATCTGAGGGGGAAGTCCCTGTGTGGGAGAAACAGTTACACACTCAGCTGCTAACTGAAAAGCTGGGGGCTCAAGTCAACCAAAAGGTACCTGGAAAGAAAGGCCTGGTAATTTTCTTCTGAAAAATCAGCCACTGAAAATCCTATGGTGTTCCATTTTGATATATAGGGTCTCCATGAGTCAGAACTGACTCAGTGGCAAATGGACTGATATTTTGAGGGGTGAGATGCCAGCCTTTGTAAACAGATCCAGTAATTTTTCTGTTTTTCAGTCTCATCGTCTTTCTTGACAAAGTTTCTCCACTTTCTCTTTTATTTTTTCAGAGTGCTTGTCACCTTGTCCCTCTCTTTTTACCTTTAGTATCATTCTTAGGTTTTCTTCTATTCCTCACGAAAGGCCAAAATATAAAACTCAATGGCATTTTTTTAACTCAGTTATAATTTAAAAATAAATCCATTCTCCAGGTTGGCTTTTCATATGGTATGCTGCCTTTGATTGTTATCTTTTTCATCTAAGTTTATGTATAGACCTTCTACTAAAATAAAAGTTCCCCACCTCTCACTGAATCACTGACTTCAGCACACTCTCTCCCCACCTGCCAATAAGGAAGAGTATCTCACTACCGCTTCTGCGTGCATGCAAAAATACACAACGAAGATCTTAAAACTTACCCAATTATATACTCTGCCTAGGCATTTTTACAAATGTCAGAAAGAATCATAAAACAATAAAATAATAGAATGTAGCATAAACAGATTTCCAAGGTCAGTTTGATAGGGATCAAAAAAATAAAAAAATTATAAACCTTCCAAGTTTAGTTTGAGCATGAAAATGTTGTCGTTGTTGTTAGATGCCAACAAGTCGGCTCCGACTCATAGCAACCCTGTGTACAACAAAACTAAACACTGCCAGGTCCTACGCCATCCTCACAATCCTTGCTACACTTGGAACCCATAGCTGCAGCCACTTTGTCAATCCATCTTGTTGAGGGTTTTCCTCTTTTTCACTGACCCTCCATTTTACCAAACATGATATCCTTCTCCAAGGATTGGTTGCTTCTGACAACATGACCAAAGTAGGTAAGATGAAGTCTGGCCATTCTTACATCCAAGGAGCATCCTGGTTGCACTTCTTCCAGGACAGATTGGCTTGTTCTTCTGGCAGTCCATGGTATTTTCAGTATTCTTCACCAACACCAAAACTCAAAAGCATCAACTCTTCTTTGCTGGTCTCCCTTTTTCATTGTCTAGCTTTCACATGCATATGAGGTGATTGAAAATACCATGGCCTGGGGTAGGTGGATATTAGTCTTCAAAGTGACATCTTTGGGCATGTACAAGAAGTCTCCTCAAGTCATACTTTAATTATTTTCAAAAACTTTGCTTAGGAATTGATCTAAATAAAAGAGCCATTAAAATACCAGTTATCTACCTTCAATTAGCTGTTTCTATGTATGCTCTGATACTGGGGGAATCAGCAGTGAATTTCCAGTTATAGAAATTGCTATTCCCATGCCTTGGTAACAGAAATCACCCTATTTTCTGCTCAAAACAACTTCAATTTTGAATGAGCACAGCTAGCTATACAGCCCACATGTTTATTGTGAATTTGCATTCAGAAGTCACATTTTCCATTACACTTAAATTATTCCTTGCTCAAAGCCTCATAAATGAAGCAGAATCAATTAAATATAATTGCTTTCTCTTGTGGTCTTTGTGGTAAAGTTTTGGTAACTGACAAAGGATAATTTTAATACTAACTGCTGGATCACAATAACACTGGCACCAGAAATGACTTCTAAATAAGGATATCTAGTAGAGCAGGCTTTTAAAAAAAAAAAAAAAAATCTGCTTAATTGGCAAACAACAAGAAAATGAAAATTCCCATGGATATTCTTGTTCCAGAATTATGACATAAAAATTCTGAGGAGAATATATAATGGCCATCTAAATCCATCTCTGCAGCAACATAAACTTTAATCTCTGATCCCAAATGGACATCTATAAGGAGTTCTTAAAATGTTCTATGCAAGGCACTCCACAAATATCTTTGGTGACACATTCAGTAATTAACAAATCTCACTAACATAAATAGCCTCTTTTATACACTATTCTCACTCATCCAACTAGAATATAAACTATAAACAAATAGTCATAAACAGAGGAAGGCTTATTCCAACTAAGCAAGCTATATGTTTCTTTAAAGAAATGCCATCTTAAATAACACTCTGCATTCCTACATTGACCTGGATATTTTCATACATTTCAATATTTTCCCATAAGAAAAAAGTACAAAAAGGGTAGTATTTTTATTTATTATGTCAACATGGACATCGTTCTATGTTATTTACATGCAAATCATTTGTTAAAAACACACTTGTAGAGTTATGTCACAAGACAAATTACCTTTCTTAATCTTCTCTCTTTTTCACCATTATTCAACTCACAATATGGGATAATGCTTTGGTGGTTTCCATTTTAACTCAATTTCAATAAGGATTTAGGATAGTGGGGTAACATTTTTATACCAAGATAGCTGTTAATATTCAGTAATTACACAACTCCTGCCCTCTCCCGGATTTTTTTAATCTTTTTTTCAGATTATCCAGATTATTTCAACTCAATCCATAATATGTGTAGATTGAGAAGAGGACATGGAATGAGGGATATCATTGCTGATGTCAGATGGACCTTGGATGAAAGCAAAGAATACCAGAAAGATTTTTACCTGTGTTTTATTGACTGTTCTACTTACTGAGTGCCGCTCTGACAAGAAAGATACCACAAATGGGATGGCCTTAACAAACAGAAGTTTATTCTCACAATTTGGAGGTTTTAAGCCCAAGTTCAAAGTGCCAGGCTCTAGGGGCTGGGTGAAAGCCCCTCACCCTTGGGCTTCAGCTCTGCCTCCAGCTTCCAGCCCACTGAAGCTAGAAGCTTTTCTTCACTCAGACAGCTGCTGGCTGCTGAGGCTGCCAAACCCAAGGTTGACAAGTGAAAAGGCACGGTACCAATGTTACCAAACCACATGGCAGGCCATTAACTCAAAATTCATCGTAAGTCTCAAGTTCAGCAAAGCATGGCAGGCTGCTGAACAATGACACAGCCACATGCAGGGTACAAGCGTGCCATAAGCCAGAGACCATTCCCAAGGCTCTCCTTATACACAGGGAGCAGACCACAGCCCAAAGGCAGCTACTCAGCTGCTTGTGGTAGATCCCACCATGGAGTTGATTGCCAGTCTCATCATGGGGACTAACTACCACCAGCTGCCCAGCCACTCAGCCAGGCCCAGCCAAGTTGACACACAAACATAACTACCACATTGACTATGCAAAGGCATTCAACTACATAGATCATAACAAATTATGGATAATTTGCAAAGACTGGCAATTCCAGAACACTTAATTGTGCTCATGAGGAACTTGTACATAGACCAAGAGGCTGCTGTTCGAACAGAAAATGGTTTAAAGTCAGGAAAGGTGTGTGTCAGGATTGTATCATTTCACCATACTTATTCAATCCGTGTGCTGATCAAATAATCCAAGAATAAAGTAGAATCAATTAAATATAATTACTTTCTTTTGTGACCTTTGTGGTAAAGTCAGATCCAACTTATAGTGAGTGACCCCTCCTTGGGTTTCTGAGGAGATATCTCTATGGAAGTTGATTGCCCAATCTTCCTTCCCAGGAGTGGCTGGTGGGTTTGAACCACCAGCCTTCTAGTTAGTAATCAGATGCCTTAGGCACTACACCACCAGAGCTCCAAAAATAGTAAAGTAACTTGAATTACATTGTCATTAACTCTTAAATGTTAGGGACCCCAAGTTAGCTTTAGTAATGAGAAGGCATTACAAGTTTCTGTTTTGCTTTTGCTCTAATTAAGGAGAGTCTAGCTAGAACTGATACTTTAGATGTCTGGCAAGTTTATCTGAAATAAATCCCTTCTATTTCAAGGCTGAAAATTCCAATAAAGAGATGTTGCTTTAGGAATTCAAAGGAAGAGGCAGATACAAGAGGTATTTGGAAGGGAAAACTGAAAGGAATCAGTGAGTGGCTGGCTATGGAAGGAAAAGAAACATAAGAATCAAGG
The DNA here is from genome assembly GCF_000298275.1 of Orycteropus afer afer. NCBI lineage: Eukaryota > Metazoa > Chordata > Mammalia > Tubulidentata > Orycteropodidae > Orycteropus > Orycteropus afer. The sequence continues at coordinate 6,922,093 of NW_006921685.1, read as the reverse complement.
GCAATTGAGATTTTGAGTATATAGGAGACCAAGATAAATGGGAACTCCATTCCCACAACACCTCTATAAAAGTGTGATGAAAAGTCAAGCAGCACTCCCCATCCATGGGAAAGTTATTAAAAGAACTCAACATTCCTGCCTCTAGATTGTGGTCACAGAAGAATTCCGAAGAATGTATTTATAGAGAATACCCCTGGCCCCTCATCCCAAGTACTTTTGCATCAACAGTTCACACTAATAAAATTATCCATTTAAATCCCTAGTATTAAGAATCCATACAGTAGTCCTTCAAGAGTTATTTCCCTTTATATAATAAATTTCCAAAGCAGGACATTATTCAAAGATCCCTGCAAATGTCTTCCATACTTTCAGTTCATTCTAATCATGTATGCACTCACGCACACACCACATTCATACATATATTGACACACTAAGCCTCCTGCTTTATAAACTTGAACTTCAAAACACAAGATGTGTCCCACCTTCCTCTTAGGTGCTAATGCCTGTGGTTATACCATCATTCAGTTCATTAAAGTTTATTTCATATCTTAAATTGTACCTACTATTTCGGTTTTCCCCCATTTTCCACTCCAAGTCAAAATTTCATTTTAGCCCTAAGTACCCCTGTACCTGGAGCACAGGCCCCTCTAAGTCCTCTTGAACTCATGAGTCACTATAAATAGCAACATCATCAACTCTCCCATGACACATGTAAACACACCATTCAAAACATCTCATGGCATGATAAAATGCAATAGCTATTGAATAGTCAGTAGCAACAAGGAATGACACCCTTACATAGTATAAGCACTGCCATTTGAGGGAGAAACATTAACTGGCTAAAGAAGAAAGAAGCACCACGATACAGCCCTCCTATAGCCATGAGCATCACAGAGGAATAAACAGCAATTACTTGTACCACACAAAATACAACATTGCTGAGCCAACCCAGTATCACCAAAAACACAAGTATGTCAGATATTTTTCCTTTCATCCCAGTAATGCCTTCGAGCTGCTTACTTATCCCACCCAACAGCCTTTCTTAACCAGATTGATTTCACCGAGACACACAGAGAAAAGGCCAGGAAAAGATCCTCTCATGAGAAAGAGAACAGGCCATTTTCTGGCACCATAAATCCTTAGAATGTACAGCAAGGAGCCAGAAGTGGAGTTTGCAACTGTTGACTAAATTCAAGGGCACATTGGTAAGCAAAGCTGCTTGCCAATGGCAGTATTCCACACAAAGAACAGCACAACAGATAATCCCCTCTGCCCCTTAAAGTTCTTGATTTCTTGGTCTTTTCACCTGCCAAGTAGCATCGAGACATTCGCTGGCAAGCTAAGAGACTGAATTTAGGTTGCTTCTCCCAAAAATGCCATTAGGAGCCAGAAGCCAGGCTGACAGCTAATGCAAGGGAATATCTAGTGAGAATTCGAGTCAGAAAACAACAGAAGGGCTTCCAGTATAATGACGAATTTTCATAAAGGAATTGATCTCTACAGAGTTTTGGCCTGAAGTTTGTGGAATTAGCTGAGTGCAATGTATGAGAAAAGATGAGCATGAAGAAGTGTTCTGAGTAACTAAAAATAAGAATATTTGCTAACCTTTGGGTGGTTAGTATGTGCCAGATGCAGTGCTTTACATGAATTAACTCATTTAATATCAGAACACTATTGTTGTTAAGTGTTCTCGAGTCTGTTCCAACTCACAGTGATCCTATGTACAAAAGAATAAAACACTGTCCAGTCCTGCACCATCCTCACAATCATTGCTATGGTTGAGCCTACTGTTACAGCCACTATGTCAATCCATCTTCTTAAGGGGCTTCCTTTTCCATTGACCATCTACTTTATCATGAAGCATGATGTCCTTCTCCAGGGACTGGCCCCTCTTGATATCATGTCCAAAGGACGTGAGATGAAGTCTCACCATCCTCCCTTCAAAGGAGTACTCTGGTATACTCCCTCCGAGATAGAATTGTTCATTCTTCTAGCAGTCCATGGTATATTCAATATTCTTCACCAACACTGTAATTCAAAGTCATTAATTCTCCTTCTATTTTCCTTATTCATTGTTCAGCTTTTGCACACACATAACACAATTGAAAATACTTTGTGTCAGGCACACCTTGGTACTCAAAGAGATATCTTTGCTTTTTAACACTTAAAGAGGTTCTTCATAGCAGATTTACACAGTGCAATACATCCTTTGATTTTTTGATTGCTGCTTCCAGAAGCACTGATTGTGGATCAAGTAAAATGAAATCCTTGACAACTTCAATATTGTCTCCATTTTTCATGATGTTGCTTATTGGTCCAGTTGTGAGGACTTTTGTTTTTTTTATGTTGAGGTGTAATCCATACTGAAGGCTACAGAACCCTATGAATTAACTTATATTCATGTGCTCTCTTTACAAAGGAGGAAACTGGAGCACAGAGAGGTTAAATAACTTGCCAAGGTTACCCAGTTGGAACAAGCTGGGATTCAAGCTCAAGTAATCTGGCTCAAATCTGTGCTCTTAACCACAGTGATGCACTGCCTTTCCAGAAAAATTACATCACAAGTACCTCTTTCTGAAAAGGCAAACTTTTTTTAAGTTTTAAATTTTTTTTTTAATATAAAGAGCCTCTGTTCTTAGACCTTAAGATAAAATACCTCCTCCTACTTATATAAGTTGAAAAACAGAGAGAAGGATGAAAAAAGACAGTTTACTTCTTTTGTGCTTGTGTTTTGTTTTGAACAGGGACAGATCTACTATATTATTTCACACACATTCCAAAGATTCCCTTCTCTCCTGCAAACACATGCATTTTGTGGATATTCAAACCATATATAGAAAATTAAAGAAATCTTACTTTATGATATCAAAATTAAGGGTCTTGTTGGAAAATATTTTTAAAAATCAAGAAAAAGTAGACATGTACCAAGAAGTATGAGGTCAGATACAGGGAGGGCACAAGGGTGTGCACTGGGAAAAGGGGAAGTCAAATGACAAAATATTGAGTATTCTTGGCTCTTATGTAAAGCTACTCTGTTCATTTACCCGGAAGCACCAAACAAAAGCAACTGCCCATTGCTCTGTTTCAGCTTCCTGAATATAACTGGATCACCAACTGGCATCCATTGTCCCAGGCCCACAGAACAATGTTCACTAGCAGAAATCCGCCAGGTCTGGTACACATCCAAGGAGCTGAAAAAGTACCACAAGACTGAAGGAGGGCTTGCATGCACACCTAAGCGATACGATTCACAACAGAAAAGATGTGTGTGAAAAGTGGTAAGCACCTGGTGCATGTTCAAGCTTGTCAAGAAATATATTACACATGCGATCGATATGCTTAACAAGATGTTCTGTTTATAGCTGTGTTTCCCAACATTTTACACATCTTCAGGGTCTCTACAGTACCTGTGAGTCTCCCATAAATATCCCAAGACACAAACAAAGTAAGAGGTGCAGAGGCCAAAACCAACTATGAGAGGAAGCCATACCATTATTTCCAAAGCCTATGTTAGCCAGAACTACCTTCCCCCTACTTTCTGGGCAACCCTTGGATGATGGCAGCTGCAAAGTTAGAGGAAAAAAAAGTACATGGTGGAGGAGGTAAAAGGGTTATTTTTAAGAAAGAGCACAATCTAACTTTTCTCTCCACCACCCACTCCACACCACCTCCTCATTCCCTTGTCTCTCCTCCTGCTTGTTCCTCCATTTCACTTTTCTTCCCCAGCCTCCCTCTCCCTGTTCCTCCACACTTCTCCCATGCATTTCCTCCCCTGTGTCCCAAGGGGAGCCACCAGCTCTGACACCACACTGGGAAGAGCAGTTGTGCAAGTACTTGAAGCCACTGCTGAGCTCAGAGATGGAGATGAAACTAGCCAGCTTCCTCCTCAAAACCCCAAATGTGTAAGAATCAAAACATAGATTTTTAAAAACCTTTTCTTGACACCAGAGTCATGGATAAAATAAGAAGTATCTCTGTTATAAGCTAAATGAACCTGTTAATTATGTCATCTTCCTGACGTGCTTAAATACTGGAAGACATGTGGCTTATTTCTCCTATAAATGCTCTTTACTATTCAATTCCACACCTCTTTAATGTGACTTCTGAAGATGAGATGCTAAGTTCTGTCTGGAACAGTGAGCATTTTTAAGTGTCCAGGATGAATCCATGTGCCCCATGGATCAACTTCCTCCATTATCTGTGGACAATAAGCAACTGAACACAACTTGAGTCATCTACCCAGACCAAAGTACCACTTTGGAAACAGTTAAAATAATGAGATGCTTTCCAGAGTAGGATAATTAAAACAGGGCCAGATTCTATGTGGTGAGAGGAAGGAAGGCAGGGAGGAAAAATATAAAAGTGATATGCAAGGCTTAAAAACAAAAAAATCAGTTTAACCTGTACTTAGAATGTGGGAAATATTTAGGTTAATAATAATGTTTCTCTCTTCCTTTATAGTAATCAATTCATTCAATTACTGTCCTATAAACACATTCTATGTGCCAGGCACTGTGCTAGGTGCCAGAGGGACTACGGTGAGCAAGACCAAACTGCTCCTTGCTCTCATGAAGTTTACAATCTAGCATGCATGAAAGACAAAACTGTAGGCTCACAACATCACAAGTTCTCTGTGAAGGTCTTGGAAAAGGGAGTCTACTGCAGTTGTCTAAGCAAGCTATGACAACACCCTGAACCAGAAAATGGCAGCAAAATGGGAGAGCTGCAGATAGATGCAAGACATATTTTAGAAGTAGAACAAACAGAAGTCCTTGGTGGATTGCACATGGGGACAAGAGCAAGGAAAGAAGCAAAGGTCTCTCACCAAGTTACTCCATTTATACATGTTTTTAGAAATTACAGCATTGCATGATGTACTGACAGGACATACAGGAATCTGGTTTATGTGACATGGTATGTCTAGAGGCATAAGTAACACTCTAAACCAAAAACACCAAACTCACTGCCATCAAGTCAGATACGACTCATAGTGACCCCTCCTTGGGTTTCCGAGGTGTTATCACTACGGAAGGAGATTTCCCAATCTTCCTTCCAAGGAGTGGCTGGTGGGTTTGAACCACCAGCCTTATGGTTAGCAATCAAATGCCCTAGGCACTACACCACCAGAGCTCTCTAGATCCAATAAAAACAGAAATTGTATGTGGTGGTTCTTGAGAGACAATATGGTGTACTTGACAAGTATTTATTTGAGTTTTCCCATAAAAATCTTATTGTCATGTGATGCCAAAACACTGTGGCTTCCCCAAACCATAGAGTTAAGTGCCTTTCTCTATCTGGGTGCAACGATGCTAACTTTTGAATAGAATTGCACCAGATAACCAGCAACCAATCCATCTAGTCTCTGTCATAAGCAGTGGAGAAAATGTGTTAATATCTAAGAGGACCTTCATGTCAAATGGGATGACTCACGTCAAACATGTCAAAGGCTTGTTACAGCATAACTCATTGAACAGCAGGAAAAAAAAATGCAAATTTGCAAACAATTTCATTATGATCATTGAACAAGTTGGTCTTAACTGTGTCTCCATAGGATCACTTTAGAAACCTGATATAAAACATAATACAGCATCTTCCAGGGAGAAAGAGTATGTTGTCTTGTGTATTTTACATTCTATACTCAATCTGATCCCCAACTGTCACAGGAGGCAAGAGTATTCCAATGCTGACACACAGTTAATCTCAATACCTTTCTGATCTGTTCACTCCTTATTACCTGGGAGATAGAGAAAAACAGAGAGAGAGAACACTCACCAGGGAGGATACCCTTTGGATTTGGTTCAGACCTTGTCAAAATAAGTAGTCAATCAAGATAAACAGTAGTGATTTTTCTAGGAGGGAATGTTACCTTTTGTTCCCCAAGACTATTAGATGTAACCTTTTTTATCTACATTTCAAGGGCTCTGATCAAAACAGATCCCATTATTGCAGTCAATGTGTCAAAAAAAAAAAAAAAACCTTCAAACTCACTGCCATCAAGTGGATCTGACTCATAGTGACCCCTCTTTGGGTTTCCAAGGCAGTATCTCTGTGGAAGTAGATTGCTCAGTCTTCCTTCTGAGGATGGCTGGTGGGTTTGAACCAGTATGGTTAGCAATCAAATGCCTTAGGCACTACTCCTAAGTCACTGTATAAAGAGCTCCTAGTCAATGTGTAAAGGATCACTTTCAGAAAGGCTTTCACTATACATCCCAAAGAAAAGTACGCAACTTTAGTCTCTTGCCTTCTAGCCCCTTGTAAGTCTTACATTTATTCCAACACCTTTTAATTTAATGGTCTACCTCCAAACTCTTCTCAAACCTTTGATCTTTTCTTCAGTGACCCATCTGTATTGCTCCTCCCAGCACAGTACCTCTCTACCACCTCCTGCCACCTGCTGAGCTCCAACTAGGAGACCATAAAAGGTTCACATCACTATGCTTCACACTCTCTTTAATTTAACTCTGTAAGTTCACTTTTCAACACCCCTGAGCTGTTCATTCTAATTTGGCCTGTCATCACCTGCAATGACTGAACTCGATCTTTATCTGAGCCACCTATAATGTATTTTATTGCAGGTCTGTATTTCTGCAACTGTGGCAATGAGATGAAGAATGTGCAGATCTCTGCCAACAGGAAAAGCTGTCACTGTGTAATTCACTCCTGTTGGGGAATCTCCCGAAATTGGCATGTGTTTCTACAGTTTCTCCCTCATACTACACATATTCATTCTTATTTCAGCTGCAGGGCTATCTGTCTAGCCAAATATTCTCCACATTAACAGAAACAAAAAGCAATATACACATACACCTAAATGTATAGTTCACCCTAACACTAGAATCCAAGGGTGTTCTTTGACTTCCTGCTAATCTGTTTTTAATAAGATATTTCTGTCTAATGTATGGTATCAAATATGTTCAACATTTCAGAGCAGTGTCACTCTACATTCTTCTCTGATTTACACTAATCCCTTTGGATTAACATCAATCTGGCCCACAACCTGGTTACATGTCACCTCCCAAAAACCAAACCAAACTCACTGCCGTTGAGTCAGATCCGACTCAGAGAGACCCTTTGTTGGGTTTCCGAGGCAGTATCACTATGGAAGTAGATTGCCCAAACTTTCTTCCGAGGAGTAGCTGGTGAGTCTGAACCGCCAGCCTTCTAGTTAGCAGTAAAAATGCCTGAGGCACTATGCCACCAGAGCTCCCTAAATGTCACCTACAACCCCAACATTTGGAAAACTATATACGTATGTATGTACATATGTATGTATGCGTGTGTGTATTATATACATATACGTGTGTGTGTGTGTGTATGTATATATCTGGTGCTGTAATGCCTAAGGCATTTGACTGCTAACCAGAAGATCACGATCAAACTCACCAGCCACTCTGTGGAAGGAAGATGGGGCAATCTACTTTCGGAAAGACTTATCACCTTAGAAACCCAATGGGGGTCGCTATGAGTTGGAATCAACTCAATGGCAGTGAGTTTGATTTTTTGGTTTAGATATATGTATGTGTATACACATATATACACACGTGTATATGTGTATGTATGTAAGCATATGTATATGTGTGTGTATGTGTGTACATGTGTGTGTATGTGTGTGTGTGTGTGTACATATATATAGGAGCTCTGTGGCATATTGCCTAAGGCACTTAACTGTTAGCCAGAAGGCTGGCAGTTCAAACCCACCAGCCACTCCTTGGAAGAAGGTTGGGTAATCTACTTCCATAGTGATACCGCCTCAAAAACCCAAGGAGGGGTCACTATGAGTCAGATCCAACTCAATGGCAGTGAGTTTGATTTTGGTTTTTGGTACATATGTGTGTGTGTGTGTGTGTGTATACATACATACATGTTGTTGTTGCTGTTATGTGCTGTCAAGTCAGCCCTGACTCATAGCAACCCCTCCTTGGGTTTCCGAGGCAGTATCACTACAGAAGTAGATTGCCCCATGTTCCTTCTGAGGGGTGGCTGGTGGATATACATACATATACACACACACTTATATGTGTGTGTGTGTGTGTGTGTATATATATATATATATATATATGTATATATATATACATACATACATACATATACATACACACACACACACACACACATTCTCTTATCTTTACCTAGGAGTCCCTGTGTGGTGCAAATGATTAAGTGCTCAACTACCAGCCAAAAGGTTGGCAGTTCAAACCCCCTCACAGACACCTCAGAAGACAAGCCTGGCAATTCACTTTTGAAAGGTCACAGCCTTCGAAATCCTATGGAGCAGTTATTATCTGCACACTTGAGGTTGTCATGAGGTGGAATTAATTCAATGGCACCTAACAACGTTATCTGTCATCTCAATAGCATTGATTTCCAAGCAGTAACAATCCAAAAACTGTCCTTGAACAGTCTTTCACTTACTGTTGATTACTGTAGTTAAATACAAAGCAGCATTAGCCTACTTCACTATTCAAAGTGTAGAATCCATGGCCATGCCTAAGTTATTTTCAGATGCTTCTCTTATCAACTCTGAATCTTGCAGATGACCTTCTACGTCTACCTGTTGATACAAGAAAACCATCTCCATAGATACTATCATTTTGAGCAGACCATCCCAGTTTTACTGTATCTCTCCTCCCTTAGGCACAAAATCCTAAAAGTGTCTTTCCCAAGGCTGTAGGAATGACGCAGAGAGAGGCACCAAGACCCAGAGAGTACTCACTGAGAGGTTTCAAGATGCTGCTGCTTGATTCATCAGCATTTTCCACATCCGATTTGTCAGAGTAGTTCTCAGAGACTCTCTCCTTTTCCTTCTTTTCTTTGTGTCCTGTCTTTCTCTTATGACGTCTCCTTCTTCTATAGCTCTTCGGCACATGGACCCCAATGTAGATAGTGTGGTGGCCTAAGAAAGGTACACAAATCATAGTCATTTCAGAGTGAATTTTCCATTGCATCTAAGTTGCACAAGATCTACAAGTCAGAATGTCTGTGAATTCAACATTACCATTCTATACTTGACAAATAAATTCAAACTGGAAAAATAACACTTCCTCCTAATATTCAGGTAGCTACAGTATAATTCATTGTGTTGGCTGTCACTAGAACTCTGTGTGTGTGTATTCTCGTGCTGTCCAGATAGACAACTTTGCATAATTTTATTTATTTTGTTGTTGTTGTTGAAAATATACACAGCAAAGCATACACCGATTTATTTCTCTATGTACCATTTAGTGACAATGATTACATTATTTAAGTTAATGGAACCATTCTCACCCTCTTTTTCTGAGTTATTCCTCCCTCATTAACACAAATTCACTGCCTCCTAGGGTTCCTATCTAATCTTTTGAGTTGTCACTTTGATCCTACATAGATAATTCTCAAAGGAACATAATGCTCAACGCAGATATTGTTTACTATTTAAGCTAAACTACTGTTTGGTTTTAAGAAGACTTCGGGGACATTTTTCGTTTAAAGTTTAAAGATTATCTCAGAGCAATAGTTTCAGAGGTTCATCCAACCAATGGCTTCAATGAGTCTGGAGTTCATGAGAATCTGAAATTCTATTCTGCATTTTCTTTCTTTTGGTCAGGATTCTTCTATGGAATCTTTGATGAAAATGTTCAGTAACAGTAGGCAGGCACCATCCATTTCTTCTGCTCTCATGGCAAAGGAGGCAGTTGTTTATGGAGGTAACTGACCACTCATTCCATTTCCTCCTCCTATACTTAGGAAAGTCAAAGAATACTGAACAGGAAGTCTAGAGTCCATAATTCTAATCAGACATATGCCATCAATTAGTTATACGACCTTGAGTTTGTCCCCTAACCACTCCAGGCCTAAATCTCATCATTTATATAATGAAAGGCTTAAATTAGGTAATCTCTAAAGGCTCTTCCACTTCTAACCTTCCATGATTATACTGAAAAGGGACCTGAGAAAGTTCTTAGAGCTGTAAAAATAAAGATCTAACTCAAAGTTCAAGAAGTCATTCTGCTAAGGATAAGATTTTACACTGAAACTTTTTTTTTTAACCCAATCAGCAGAATAGAGACTTAGAACTGGGACAAAGTGAAAAGAAAAGAAAAGAAAAAATAGTAAGACATACTTGAAGCGAAGATTTTAGAAATACTCAAATGTTCACACTAGGAAATAGCTAAAATGAATGTCAGCTACAGTGCCATTCTCATTTTTCTTTTTTAGTTTCCAAAAGTTTCTAAAAACTGGTTGTTGCAATGATAAAAATAAACCCAGCCCAGCAAAAATTGCCTTGAAGAGAAGGGCATGAAGAAAAAAAGATTGTGAAATGCTTTCAGTTTTCTACATGGAAGGAGCTGCAAAACTGACAAAGTGATATTATTTTTAAAGAATCTGATAAAACAGAATAAAAAAGGAACTCAAAGTTCTATATTATTGTGGTTTGGGGCTGGTTTTGTTTTGTTTTGTTTTGTTTTTGTTTGTCCCCCAATTAGGAAGACTTTTACTTACACTTTTTATACAATATAACTTATGAATGTGTAAACCACAATTTCAGAAGTAATATGAACAATTTTTTTAACTGCAAATTAAATTAGATGATCTCATCTATTGGTTTCATTTCACATTTCTGGAATCATAATGCCTTGATGACAACTTTAGAGTGTCGCAGATAATATCACACACCCGCATGCCATACACTTACACGCAGGAATTACTTTCCACAGGCATATCTGAAAACAACATAATTCACAAGGGTGTTTCCTTAAATTGTCAAGTTAAAAGAATTATATGCTCTTTCAAGAAAGAAGTTCCAACAAAGGAATGTAGAATCCTAAGTGAGTGGGTAGGGGGCAGTGGTGGCTCAACCACAGAATTCTCACCATCCACGCGGGAGACCCAGGTTCCATTTCTGGCCCACGCACCTCAAGCATGGCCACAACCTCTCTGTCAGTGGAGGCTCTCATGTTGCTATTATACTGATCAGATTTCAGCAGACCTTCCAGACTTAGATAGATTAGGAAGAAAGCCCTGGCAATCTACTTAAAAAAAAAATCAGCCAATGAAATACCTTATGGATCACAACAGTCCAATTCTGTTGTGCATGGGCTTTTCACAAGTTGAAGGACAGCTCAATAACAATTAACAACAACAACAAGTGAATGATTCAGCATTCCAAAGAAAATACCTGATGTTGGAATGAAGTTAAAGGCATATTTACATAAAGCAGGATTCCTTCCACCACAACACATACATACAGATACACATATCAACTCAATTACTACAAAGCACAGTGAAATTTCCCCTCACAGAATATGTGCCAATGAGAAGAAAAGGCATATATACATAAAGCAGGATTCCCTCCCACCACAACACACACATACAGATACACATACCAACTCAATTACTACAAAGCACAGTGAAATTTCCCCTCACAGAATATGTGCCAATGAGAAAACTATCATGTCTAACCATTTACAAGCTAATTGTTCTCATGGGAAAGCTATATTATACTAGGAAGTAGGAAATGTCTCAGAAACAATGTGAATTAAGAAACAGTGTCAATTGTTTCCCGTTCTCCAACTACTAGGAGTCCTGCAGCTTTATCTCAAGTCACAACAACGTAAGCAAAGCCAATCAATTTCTCCAGCAAATCAAAAGCTAAAAGGTTGGTTGCTTTCGTTCAGGAATTAGAAAAACAACATGAAAAAAGTTAAGAGGTTGGAATTTAAAAAAAAAATAAAAAACTGTCACATTAAATATTCTCTTCTGCTTATTAAATAATGGCAACTAAGCAAAAATGGTAATTAAGCTACATTAGTCATACTGATGTCATACAGAAAGATTCTTTTAATATATTACCTAAATCTGCATAGTACATTTTGATTAAAGCATTTACAAGGCAGTCTATAAGGGCTGGTAGGATTTTAAGGTAAGATCTCTGACTATGAAATAGCAACTGTTACCATTGTCTACTTAATGAGAGACTTATAGTAATTCAGAGAGTGAGTCTGGAAAGGAATGTATATTACCCTTTGGAACCTAATTTGAGTTGTCATCGTCACAAAAATGGTGCCATTATGTTCACATCTTGATCACAGGCATCCTGTCTGTGGCAGATTCAGCTCATTTCCATCTCCTCCAGCTCCTCCCATCTCATGTGTGCTTCCCTGCTCACTCTGTCATATGCTTTCCCACAGGTGGGGAAGTGCTCAGATACTAAGCAGAGCTATGGAACGGTACTATGTCCAGACATTAAGCAGAAATAAAGGTTCCTTTAAGATATTCCAAATCTAAGGCATTTTTATCAGCTTTACTGAGGTATAAAATTCACTTGTTTTCAGATTATAACTCAGTAATTTTTTAACACTGTTACAGAGTTGTGCAACTCATCACCATAATCCAATTTTAGAACATTTCTACCACTCAAAAAAAAAAAAAACCCTTCATGCCCATTTGCAATCACTTACTGTTCCCACTCATAGCCCCAGGCAATCACTCTCAGGAATTTTGGGTACTCTCATTGACAGCTCTGGGAAGCTACTATTCTCTGGTGCCCATATGGCTATGACCTTTTTGTGAGGATCCTTGCTGCAAGGTAAAATGGAATATCCCCCGAGTGAAGATAATAACTTCCAAGAACTGCCAGAGTGAATCATGGCGCTGAGCTGAACAATTCAAAACTCAATGCATCCTCCTTCCCCTCTCACACACTACAGGTTACTTTAAATTGCCCTTTTCTGTCTCATGTTCAAACGGAGGATAAAAAGTATGGTTCTGATGTTAAGCAAACCTTCAGTAACTCCAGGACAGTGATGTCTACTTCACCAATTACTTCTTAACCACTCCATTCTGCCTGTGAGAAAAGTAAAATGGCCTTGTTTTGGGGAATGGTGGTTAAAAAAAAAATGTTTTCTCAACATGATTATCAAATATTTAATAAGCTGTAAGCATTAAGTAGCAAAAAAATCAAAAGTAAAATTAGCTGGAATAGAAAGAAGCATTCTTGCTGTCCCACAGAATAACCATCTTTATGATCAAAACAGTATTACTAATGAAGATATTCTGCTGTTGATGAGAATAGCTTAGGTGGATCTCAATATGTATTTTTATTCAAATACCTTTGCCTGTTTCAGGGATATGTCAAGAAGATTGATGGCTATTTTTAAAAGTATAACTCATGAGATGACAGCAAGCTCTTAGGGAAGCCACAAAGGTTGAGGATATAGTATGAGTTTATATGTAAAATAAAAAGGAGAAACTTGATAGACAAGATTTCCAACCCAACAGGAATTTACAAAACAGTGAGAAGCTCAAAGAATCAGGGAAAGTTATGATTTATAAGGAAATTTTAGGCTCAAAATAAAAACTTCTATAAATTTTAGTGAAAACTGCTTCCAAAGATAACATTAAAAGGAACAGCCAAAATTTTAAATAGCTATAATTCATAAGGGAGCTCTGGTAGCATAGTGGCTAAGGCACTTGACTGCTAACCAGAAGGCTGGCGGTTCAACCCCACCAGCCACTCCTCGGAAGGAAGGTTGGGCAATCCTACTTCCGTAGTGATACTGCCTCGGAAACCCAAGGAGGGGTCGCTATGAGTCGGGGCCGACTCGATGGCAAATAACAACAACAACAACAATATAATTCATAAAGAGCTCTGGTGGCATAGTGGGTAAGGCATTTGGCTGCTGACCAGAAGGTCGGCAGTTCAAACTTACCAGCCCCTCTATAGAAGGAAGAAGATGGAGCTGCTTCTGTAAAGCTTTACAGCCTTGGAAACCCAACAGGGGTCGCTATGAGTTGGAATTGACTTGACGGCACTGAGTTTGGTTTGTTTTTTTTTTTTTACATTCATAAAGAAAGAGAGAGTGTTTTAAATATTATTAAAATAAAGGTTACATTCTTCCTACTCATTATTTTATAAAGTAAAACTACGGGAATCTACACTTGATGAGGTGCATTTAGGTGTGCAGTAAGAGGGCACTCAGTCCTTTATTTGGCAGTGTCCTCGGTGTCATGTGTTCAAATGAATACCCTACATGCCTTCCTCTAACAGATGCTGCAAGTTCCCAACAAACTCCAGACACCTTGGGACTATCCCACTATCCACACCACAAGCCAATACTACTGGGAAGAAAACATAGCTTTCCTAGTTATCTCTGAATGTCAGAAATTATCACTACATGATCCTTATTTCTTCCCATCCTCACCTGCTCCACCCCAGTTGCAAACAAGGCATGAGATACTATGAAGCTATCTTGTACAACTCTCCCAATTCCTAAGATATTTCTAAATTTGCTGCACACGTTTAATTGTCATAATGTTTTCAGATCAAAAAAGAACTCTTATACTTAGTAACTCTGAAGCCGTTCGAGTTATAGAGGCTTATACCTTTGCCACCAAGGATGATTTAGGACTTTGAAGAATTAAACCCATCAATATTGACAGGCCAGAAAAGAGTTTTACAGTAGTCAAACCAAAAATTCCACAGACAACTGGATGGTTAAAAATACATGCCTCTGTATATGAGATGTTAGTTCCTTCCTAAGAAACATGCTGCTGTATTTCCTATAGATACAAATGGTATCAATCATAAATCATTTATTGAATGCTTAAAAACGTGCCCAGTACCGGCTAAGTGTTTTATATACATTAGCCCATGTAGTCTTCACAATGTCTCAAGTTAAATTGTACAAGCAAAGAAATCAAGGATTACGGAAGTCAGGAAAAGGAAGTTGTCATAGTTAACCCAGTGTCTTCCTCATAAAATCTCACAAATAAATTTCTCTCCAGTCTCAGTATCAAGAACAGCTGAGTACTTAATCACTGCTTTGATGTTTTGTGTAATATATACTATATCTACATTATAAATCTTATAATTGATTATGATTCCCTTCTTCCATGGTCTGCTAGAAAAGGAAGAGACAAATTTCAAGCCAACTTGTAATGAGTATATAGAGTTTCATGATGTGTACTTTAAACACTAAACTCATTGCTCCAACTTTTCAATTTTTATTTTCACTTCCCCCTAAACCTCTATGGAATAAGATAGTATATTAGTATTTTTTTTTAACCCTGACATATCACTACTGTAATTTGTCTAAAGGATCACCAACTCAAAACTCAAACTGTAGTATCAGGGCTCAAGGATCACCAAAAGGTGGGTAGAATCTTTCCCAAAACTCTACCTTTACCCAAAGACACCTCCACTCATTCTACCCACCTCTACCCTCAACTCCCAGCTTCCTATATATATGTGTAGGATTAAACACTGAAGGATGTTCCAGATATGACTTTTATCCACATTGTTGCTCTATCTATAAACAGCTGAATGTCTGTTCTCTCCATTTCAAAGCAAAGATTCCACTACACTTGGCACTTTAAATCATTCTTTCAGAATTAATCAGTAATATTCCCAAAATATGAGTTAAATACTACCTTCCCTGGCTTATCTAACATAACCTGGTCCTATGCCAAGATACCTAACATATTCTAGTTATTGCCGAGAGAGATGTAGGAAAAGCAAAATTAAGAGAAATTTATTATTGTTTTTTAATTATGAAAAGAAAAATGTAGGAAAGAAGGCAGAGACCATGGATGAGTGACTGATTATAAAAAGAAACTCAATTAGACATATATGCATATAAAAAGAGAGAGATAATCACAGTATCAAGTATAGACACCATGGAGGTTATATGTTTAGCAATTTATATCATAAGAAATTGATCACTATGTATAATCCTAAACATTTTAATAAATTAAAATACTAATAAGTAGCTAGTTTATTACTCACAAACTCATGACTGTCTATAAGCAGCTATAATAAAATATCATCAAAGTAACAGTGCTAATTTATTTGAGCATAAATGCCAGCTCATGAAAAGATAACCTCCTCTTAAGGTATGATGTAATGGCAGTTAACAGTGGGTTAATTCAGCCCTTTATGAAATGTTTGCATGAGGGTCCAGACTTTAAACACATACTATACTCAAAAAAAAAGGATGGTTTCTACTTTTGTATTTTGTATAGGGGCAACTTTTTATACAGAAAAAAATAATTCATACATTTATTTATGATTATATATTACATATATAATTTATTTATAGGTAATTATAAATGCTGATGAGTAATCTATTTTAATATACATGCTACCAATTACACTTAGGATCAGGCATGCAAGCACATAAATTAAATGAAAAGTAGGGAAATACTTTTCTTCCCACTGGGAATTCCATGTACTGAAAGCCTCTTAAAAATTTTTAAGGCAACCTGAGGTTCCCCAAGCAAGACTGATAAGAAATGCCAGCTCACTATCTAGCGATTACTGAGTACAGTGCTTTTAATATTTAATATTTGACTGTGATAATGATGATAACAATCTTTAGGCGAGAACAAACAGCTACAGGTAAAAAAGATCTCATACATGAGTCAAGTTTATTGTTGCTTAGCTAGACTCCTATCCTTTAGCTCTGCAAACTTCTGCATCTGCCTTCTAAGTATTCATCTTTAACAAAATAGCTCTAATTATGTTCTTGTCAGATGCCATCAAGTTGGCTCCAACTCATGGCAACCTATGTCTACCAAAACCAAACATTTCCCAGTCCTGGCCATCTTCATTATCATTAGAATTGAGTCCATCAGTGCAGCTCTTGGGTCACTCCATGTCACTGATAGTTTCCCTCACTTACGCTGGCTCTCTGTTTTACCAAACATTGTCTCCTCTTCAAGCAAGTGATATTTTCTAATTAGGGTTTAACTATAGTTCTAATTATAGTTTATATCTAGGTCTTCAAAGACACAGAGATATAGATATCATTCTCATGGGCAATCCACATGAAAACAATGTTGATACAGTGTCTTCCACTGTGTCTGGCATACATACGTGAGTCATAAATGTTGGTTTTTTCACTCCTTTTCTGAAAGGGAGAAAACAGAGCACCACTTTTCCTCAGTCCCACCTATGTCGAACGCTGATGAGAACCCATAAACCCCCTCTATTCTCTAGCAAAGGCACCCCAGAGCGTTCAACCTGAGCAGAACAAAACAGCAAAAGTCAAGCATACTATGGTTCATCCCTTCGACAGCTATTTTAGTCATTATAGAGTTTAACTGCTCAACAGAATCAACAACATCCATAACCTCAATCTTCCTTCACTCTGCCCAAAAGTTGTTGTTGTTGTTGTTATGTGCCGTTGAGTTAGACCCAACTCATAACGACCCCTCCTTGGGTTTCCAAGGCAGTATCACTACAGAAGTAGATTGCCCCATCTTCCTTCTGAGTGCTGGGAAATCGCCACTCTGCTCTAGGCAGGGTTTCCCCCTGAGCTTTCACGCAGTTGGTGCCAACCCAGAGGAACTAGATCTGCTGGTCCTTTTATGTGATTGAACAGAGTAAAGTGGAGCCAAAACAGTGCCAGGCAGAGCATGTCTATGAGTGAACAGAAACAAACAGAAGATGAGCCTTTCACTCATCCTGACACCCAGATCCCCAAAAGGAGCTGGGGAGTTTTTATGTGCAGCACACATGCAGTCAAACAAAAATGCACCTGTGAGCCAAACACAGTGGGCTAACAGTTTCCCTTATTTCTCTTGTGGTCACCATTTGCACAAGTGAATGGGAAATAACCAAACAATGGTTATTGCCAAGTGGATTTGTAATGAAGCCAGAGAAGCAGCTCAGAGAAACACATAAATGCACACATTGAAAGTCTCATTCCAGCCACACTGTCTAGCTCTAACTCTTGCATGGCTTCTCTTTTTGTACTGGACTAAGCTCTGGCTGAGAAAATAGGAAGACTAGTTTTTTGGTTGCTATAGACAGATATTCCACAAGATAGTTAATGCATTCATGGCTAATCAGATATCAAATGTTTAATATTAAACCAAACCAAACCCACTGCCATTGAGTAATTCTGACTCCTAGAAACCATTTGAGACAGAGTAGAACTACCCCATAGGGTTTCCAAGACTATAAATCTTTTTTTTTTTTCAATTTTTATTGTGATCTGGGTAAAAGTTTACAGAGTAAATTCTATTTTCCATACAGCAGCTTATATGTTTATACATATTTTGTTTCATGACATTGACTATAATTCCCACTCTTCCCACATCCTTCCTGTAGTTACCTCTTCCCTGTGTCCCTCTTTCCTATGCATTCCTGCCCTCTGAGCTATCTCCCTGTGCAAATACTGTCCTTCTGTTCTCCCATGATTGATCATTCTAAGGAGGATATCTGCCTAGTTCACCCTATATGCCTGTCTACTGTTTAGGAGGAATCCATAGAGTAAGATCAATGCCAGGCCTGAAGGGTAACTAAAGGCCATAGACTTAGGGGTTTCACTAGGCTCCATCAGACCAATAAACCTGGTCTTTTTCATGATTTTGAGTTTTGTTCCACATTTCCTTCCACTCTATGCAGCATCTCCTGCACCGATCCCTTTCCAAGTGGTTGACACTGGTAGCCAGGCACTAGTTCTTCTGGTCTCATAGTCATATAGGCTGAGGTTCACATGGTCCACTAGATGCTTGTACTAATTCTTTCCATGAATCTTTTATCTTCTTCATTCTTCTTTGCTCTGGACAAGGAGAGACCAATTGTTGCATCTAGATGGCTGCTTGTAAGCTTTTAAGACCCCAGTCACTGCTCACCAAAGTAGAATGTAGAACATTATTTATGTGCAGTATATTATGCCAACTGAGTTTGATGTCCCCCTGCAACCATAGTTCATAGGTCTATCAATCGTTATGGAAGCAGACTTCCTCAGATTTCTCCCATGGAGTGACTGGTGAATTTGAAATGCTGAACTCTTGGTTAGCAGCCAAATGCTTTAACCTCCACTCCATCAGAGCTCCCATAATGTTTAACATTAGCTCACATGATTGTGTTTTCTCACATATTTGTATACAGGTAAATGAAACATGGGTAAATCTGCAGGATGATAACAATAACTACAAGAGTTTTAATATAACCCGGTTAAGCCCAATCCCAGAATTCTCATGACTGTTGTTGTTGTTCGGTGCCATTGAGTTGGCTCCATCTCATAGCGACACTGTGTACAACAGAACAAAACACTGCCCAGTCCCGTGCCATCCTCCAACCCGTGCTATACCTAAGCTCATCATTGCAGCCACTGTGTCAGTCCTACTCGTTGAGGGCCTTCCCCTTTTTCGGTGACCCTCTTCTTTACCAAGCATGACATCCTTCTATAGGGAATAGCCCCTTCTGACAACATGACAAAAACATTTGAGACTAAGTCTGGCCATTCTTGCTTCCAAGGAGCATTCCAGCTGCACCTCTTACAGGACAGATTTGTTAGTTCTCCTGGCAGTCCATGGTACTTTCAATATTCTTCCCCAACACCACAATGCAAAAGCATCAACTCTTCTTTGGTCTTCCTTGTTCACTGCCCAGCTTTCATATGCATATGAGGCAGCTGAAAATACCATGGCTTGGGTTAAAGGCACCTTAGTCTTTAAAGAGGCATCTTTGCTCTTCAGCACTTGAAAGAGGTCTTTTGCAACAGATTTGCCCAGGGCAATAAATCCTCTGATGTCTTGACTGCTACTTCCATTGGTGTTGATTGTGGAACCAAGTAATATGAAATATTTGACAACATCAATCATCTCCATTTATTGTGATGCTGCTTATTGGTCCAGTTGTGAGGAATTCATTTTCTTTATGTTGAGGTGTAATCCATACTGCAAACTGTAGGCTTTTATCTTCATCAGTAAGTGCTTCAAGTCATCCTCACTTTCAGCAAGCATCTGCATATCCCAGGTTATTAATTAATGAGTCTTCCTCCAATCCTGATGCTACACTCTTCTTCACATAGTCCAACTTCTTGGATTATTTGCTCAGCATACAGATTGAATAAGTATGGTGAAAGGATACAACCCTGATGCACTCCCTTCCTAATTTTAAACCACACACTATACCTTTGTTCTGTTTGAATGACAGCCACCTGGTCTATGAACAGGTTCCTCATAAGCACAATTAAGTATTCATGACTATGGTTCT
Organism: Orycteropus afer afer; assembly: GCF_000298275.1. Lineage (NCBI taxonomy): Eukaryota > Metazoa > Chordata > Mammalia > Tubulidentata > Orycteropodidae > Orycteropus > Orycteropus afer. Next base: position 6,902,109 of record NW_006921685.1, on the reverse strand, counting down.
CCGAAGGAACCCTGATGGTGCAAGGGTTAAGTGCTTGGCTATTAACTGAAAGGTCCATGGGAGAAAGATATGACAGTCTGCTTTCATAAAGATTACAGTCTTAGGAACCCTATGGGGCAGTTCTACTCTGTCCTATAGGGTTGCAACGAGTCGGAATCAATGCAATAGCAACAGGTTTTGGTTTATCGTTCTCCATATTCACCCACAAAAGAGAACTGCACTCACTGACCTTAATTATTGAGTTGAAATAACCTTAAATATCATCTGGTTCAACCTATGCATTTACTAGCAAACAAACTAAAGACAATGAACCAGTTAATAACGTACAGAGACTCAAAATGCTGAAGTCTCCAGATATGCAGGACTTCCTGTCCCAATTTCCCATTACCATGGTATCAGCCCCCACCATCTCTTCCACATACCACTACCTGCAAAACACAGCTAGGAGAGGGGGGCAGGAGAGGAATTAGTTCTTACAAGTTAGTAATTACCTAGGGAAAAACAGGGTAGTGGAAGGCGGGCAACTCAAGAATTCCCTGAAAAGACCAAGTTTACTGGTCGAATAGAGACTGGCGAAACCCCGAGACTATGGTTCCGTGTCACCCTTGGAGCCTGGAACTGAACTCATTCCAGTGGTTTAACTCTCAGTCAAACAGACAGGCCTATGAGCCAAACAACTACAGCAGGAAGGTGCACTCCTTAGAACAATCAACCATGAGAGATTAGAAGAGCAGCATTTCCACAGGGAGAAAAGTAGAGTGGCTGGAATGCACAGATAAGAACAATGTTGTTGTTGTTATGTGCCGTCGAGTCAGCCCCGACTCATAGCGACCCCTCCTTGGGTTTCCGAGGTAGTACCACTATCGAGTCAGCCCCAACTCATAGCGACCCCTCCTTGGGTTTCCGAGGCAGTATCACTACGGAAGTAGGATTGCCCAACCTTCCTTCCGAGGAGTGGCTGGTGGG
>NW_006921685.1:6864458-6901043 GCF_000298275.1 Orycteropus afer afer | reverse complement strand
ATTGCCCAACCTTCCTTCCGAGGAGTGGCTGGTGGGTTTGAACCGCCAGCCTTCTGGTTAGCAGTCAAGTGCTTTAGCCACTATGCTACCAGAGCTCCCGATAAGAACAATACTGGGAGGAAATGGGAGAAGAGCAGTTACCGGGCAGGGAATGTAATCAGTGCCACAAAACAAAATGTGTATGAATTGTTGAATGTAAAAAGCATCTCCTTTGTAAAATTTCACCCAAATCACAATGAAAAGTTAAAAAAAAAAACTCTGAAATTTTTTCTCTCTTGTAATCACAGAGTGACAACTTTAAATCCCCAACTCTTAGTTCCATATGCTATCCTAGAGTATGAAGGCGATCCTGCTGTGACATCTGTCCTCCCACTGACCACCAGTCAAACAGTGACATCAACCAGACTTGTGTTCTCCTTCTCTCTCGATTTCCCATAAGCTCTTCTAATCACTTCATTGTCCCCCTTTCAAGTCTTCCTAGGTCCTATTCCTGGTACTCCTTCTAGTCCTTTTCCATTCCCCTTTCTAAATTCCTATTCATTCCCAAAGGACAGAGACCTCAAGAACACATTGTTAGAATGAGCACTGCCCTGGGAAATTCAGGAAACCTGGTCCCTGTTCTAGTTATTCCAATCACTACCAGTGTTACCTCAAGTAAATTACTTTACCCTCTCCATGACACACCTATCCACCTGTAAGGTAAGAACACTAGGCTTTTTCTCTAAGATCCTTTCTAGCTCCAAAAGTTCTGAAACAATCCTAAATATTTTAATTGGTTATGGTTGTGGAACACACAATGAGGAAGGCTAAAGTTTTCTGCCATCACCCCCACTTCTCATGATGATGGTTTTCTCTTTTTGCACTCTTCAACCTAGTGAAATTTAACTCCCACCTAACTAGGTCAACCAAACTGCTAATAAAAGCCATCAATCACTTTCTTTCTGCCAAATCCAGTGGCTACATTTCAATCTACATTTTACATAACTTTCAAGCAGCATTCAGGACTATTGATGACTCACTCTTATTGAATGCACTCTTCTTTTGCCTTCAGAGTCTCTACCCCTCCCTCTTCCTGGTTTTCCTCTTCTATGATGGATCCTTATCATCTATCCATTAAATGTTGGCACTTGCAGATCCCAGTACTATATTCTCACTATATTCTCTTGCCTTGGGCAATGTCATCCATCCTGATGGCTTTAAGTGCTAACTATATGTCTAAACTCACTCTACCCAAAAAAAAAACCCTGGTAGTGCAGTTGTTAAGCACTCAGCTGCTAACTGAAAAGTCAGTGGTTCAAACCCACCAGCTATTCCAGGGGAGAAAGATGTAGCAGGCTGCTTCTGTAAAGATTTACAGCCTTGGAAACTCCATGAGGCAGTTCTACTCTGTCCTACAGGGTCACTATGAGTCAAAATTAACTCAATGGCAATAGGGGGAAAAAAAAACCTTGCTGTCACCAAGTCAATTCCAACTCACAGACACCCCATGTGTTACTGAGTAGAACTGCACTAGATGCAGATCACAGAGACTTTTTTACACAGTGCCACTAGATGGGTTCAAACTGCCAACCTTTAGGATAGTTGTTGTTGTTGTTATGTGCCATCGAGTCAGACCCGACTCATAGCGAACCCTCCTTGGGTTTCCAAGGCAGTATCACTACAGAAGTAGATTGCCCTATCTTCCTTCCGATGCTATATGCCTAGGACCACAAAATTTATATCTATGTCCCCGTCATTTCTTTTTACCTCCAGACAGGTAAAGTACCCAAACTCTTTGCCATTGAGTCAATTCTGACTGACAGTGACGCTACAGGACAAAGCAGAACTCCCCCATAGGGTTTCCAGGGCTGCGATCTTTATGGAGCAGACTACTACATCTGTCTCCCGTGGAGCAGCTGGTGAGTTAGAACCATCAACTTTTAGGTTAGCAACTGAGTGCTTTTTCAAAAAACGCACATTTTGTCTCATCACTTCCCTGTTTAAAATCCTTCTTCATTAGCTCCTCAGTGCACACTTGATAAAGTCCTTAATCTTTTTTGTTAGCTCCCATTCAGTCAGCCCCTGTTTCATGGCAATGAGCCCATACACAATGCTATGAAATGTTGCCAGCTCCTTCAGCACTCGCACGATTGGTTGTGGATCCAACTGTTGTGATCCACAGGGCTTTTACTGACTGATCTTCAGAAGGACATTACTAGGCCTTTCTTCCTACTCTAAGTTTAGAAACCCTGATAAAACCTGTTCAGCATCACAATAACACACAAACCTCTAGTGACAGACACGCATTGGCAACACATAAGGTACACTGGCCAGGAATCAAACCCTGGCCAGGAATCAAATGAACCCAGGTCTCTCTAGTGGTAGAAGGTGAGAATTCTACCACTGAACCACCAATGCCCCTCCCCCTTAATCTTTAGCGTGGCACAAAGGGCCATAAACTAATTATCTGGGCCCTATCTACCACAGACCATTCTCTTCCAGTTCCTATTTTCAAGCCACATTGGCTTTATTTCTATTTGTCTAATGGGCTAACTCTTTCTCACCTCCAGGCCTAATCAGGCCCTGCCTGGGATGTGTCCCTTCATTCACCATCTAGCTAATTTCTGTTCATCCTTCACCTCTGAACTTAATATCATCTCATGGGAGATATATTCCCCGTTTTCTTATGTAAACTCACCCATATACATGATACACTTTCTCATTGATCATATCACTAAACTTGTTGATTTATTTGACTGAACATTAATTGTATCCCCAATTGTAATGTTAGTAAATTAAAAGATACATATGATTCTAGAAGAATAACTTACTAAAGCTTGTTATCTGCAGTTGTTCTTATCAGTTTGATAAGCTTAAAGAAAAAAGAAAAGCAGTGTCCTCTCTTGGTGTAGTGCCTAAAACATTTGACTGCTAACCAGAGGCTGGCAATTCAAACCCAAGGAGGGGTCTCTATAAGTCAGATCTGACCCAATGGCATTGAGTTTATAAGTTCATCAGTTACATCAAAATCAAGAACATAAACATTAACATAGGTACTAGGCTCCTGGGCGGTACATGGTTAAGTGCTTTGCTACTAATTGAAAGCTTGGCAGTTCAAACCCAACCAGAGGTACCATGAGAGAAAAATCTGGCAATCTATGTCTTTAAGTTACAGCCACTAAAAACCCTATGGAGTACAGTTCTAATATGAAACACATGAGGTCACCAAAAGTCAAACTCAATTAAACAAGTTTAGCTTGGTTTTTAACACAGGTCAAAAAAAAAAAAAAAACCAAACTCACTGCCATCGAGTTGGATTCGACTCATAGCGACCCTTCCTTAAGTTTCCAAGGCAATATCATTACAGAAGTAGATTGCCCAACCATCCTTCTGAGGAGTGGTCAGTGGGTTTGAACCACCAGCCTTCTGGTTAGCAGTCAAGTGCCTTAGGCACTATGCCAGCAGAGCTCCCTTTAACATAGGTACTAATCTATTAATTTGTTGATTACCAGATACTGGTATTACCTTTAGTCTGAAAGTGTTCTGCGTCACAGCAACTACTGGCTAGAGAGTGTTAACCATAAAGACCAATTACATGCAGGAAATATATCCAAGGGAGATAATGTCTTGAGCTTTGTGTTCATCCCATCATTTGTCATACTGTGGTGTCTTACATGTTGCTTTGAGGCTACAGGCTATGCCACCAGTATTTCAAATGCCAGCAGGGTTACCCATAATAGACATATTCCAGTGAAGCTTCCATATTGAAACACACTCAGGAGAAGGAAGGGGCCATCCACTTCTCAGAGAATTGGCCAGTGAAAACCTTATGAACAGCAGTATCCGAAATACTGTCCGATATAGTGCTGGAAGATGAAATCCTACGGTCAGAAGGTACTCAAAATCCAACTGGGGAAGAGCTGTCTCCTCAGAGTAGAGCCAACCTTAGTGATGTGGGTGGAGTAAAGCTTTCAGGAGCTCTATTTACTGATGTGCCACGATTCAGAATGAGAAGAAATAGCTGCAAACATACATTAATAGTCAGAACATGGAATGTATGAAGTATGAATCTAGGAAAATTGGAAGTTGTCAAAAATGAAATGGAATGCATAAAGATTGATATCCTAGGCATTAGTGACCTGAAATGGACTGGTTTGGGCCAGCATCAATTAGACATCCATATGATCTGCTATGCCAGGCATGACAAATTGAAGAAGAATGGCATGGCATTCATCATCACAAAGAATGTTTCAAGATCTATCCTGAAATACAACTGTCAGTAATAGGATAATGTTCACACTCGTACAAGGAGGATAAGTTAATATTACTATTATTCAAATTTACATACCAACCACCAAAGCCGAAGATGAGGAAATTGAAGATTTTTACCAACTTCTGCAGTCTGAAATTAACCAAACATGGAATTAAGATGTGTTGATTATCACTAGTGATTGGAATGCAAAAGTTGGAAACAAAGAAGAATCACCGTAGTTGGAAAATATGGCCTTGGTGATAGAAATAATGCTGGAGAATGCATGATAGAAATTTGCTAGATCAATGACTTATTCATTGTAAATACTTTTTTTCAACCATATGAACTGCAGCTATATATGTGGGCTTTTGCAGATGGAGTACACAAGAATATGATCGATGACATCTGTGCACCAAGGTGATAGAGAAGCTCAATATCTTCAGACAAAACAAAGCCAGAAGCTGACTGTGGAACAGACAACTGCTCATATGCAAGTTCAAGTTAAAGCTGAAAACAATTAAAACAAGTCCATGAGAGCCAAAATATGACCTTGAATGTATCCCTCCTGAATTTAGACACCACCTACAGAACAGATTTGATGAATTAAACATCAAGGACCGAAAACCAGAGGAATTATGGAATGACATCAAGAACATCATCCATGAAGAAAGCAAAAGGTCATTAAAAAGACAGGAAAGGAAGAAAAGACCAAAATGGATACCAGAAGTGACTTTGAAACTTTCCCTTTAACAAAGAGTAGCTAAAGCAATTGAAGAAAAGTCAGGATAAAACGAGCTGAACAGAAAATTTCAAAGAGGAGCTCGAGAAGACAATGTCAATTATTATAATGAAATATGCAAACACCTGGAGTTAGAAAAACCAAAAGGGAATTTGGCTTTCCAAAATGCTTGGCATTTCTCAAGCTGAAATAACTGAAAAAAGAATTCAAGCCTCAAGTTGCAATACTCACAGATCCTATGGGAAAAATATTGAATGATGCAGGAAACATTAGAAGATGGAAGGAATGCAGAGAGTCACTGTACCAAAAAGAACTGGTCGATGATCAAGAACCAATGGTACTAAAGGAAAAAGTCAAAGCTGCTCTGAAGGAATTGGCAAAGAACAAGGCTCCAGGAACTGACAAAATACCCATTTATATGTTTCAACAAATGGATGCTGCACTGAAAGTTCTCACTCATCTATGCCAAGAAATTAGGAAGACAGCTACCTGTCCAACTGACTGGAAGAGATCCATATTTGTACTCATTCCAAAGAAAGGTGATCCCACAGAATGTGGAAATTATCAAACAATGTCATTAATATCACACACAAGTAAAATCTTGCTGAAAATAATTCAAAAACGGTTGCAGCAATATATTGACAGAGAACTTCCAGAAATGCAAGCTGAATTCTGAAGAGGACGCGGAACAAGGGATATCATTGCTGATGTCAGATGGATCTTGGCTCAAAGCAAAGAACACCAGAAAGATGTTTACTTGTGTTTTACTGACTATGCAAAACCATTTGATTGTGTAGATCATAAGAAATTATGGATAACATTGAAAAGAACGGGGATTTCAGAACACTTAATTGTGCTCATGAAGAACTTGTACATAAACCAGGAGGCTGTTGTTCAAACAGAACAAGGTGACACTGCACGGTTTAAAATCAAGAAGGGAGTGTGTCAGGGTTGTATCCTTTCACTATAGTTATTCAATCTGTATGCTGAACAAATAATCCAAGAAGCTGGACTAGAAGAGCATGGAATCAGGATTGGAGGAAGACTCATTAACAGCATGCAATATGCAGACGACACAACTTTGCTTGCTAAAAGTGAAGATGCCTTGAAGCACTTACTAATGAAAATAAAACCCTACAGTCTGCAGTATGGATTACATCTCAACATAAAGAAAACGAAAATCCTCACAACTGGACCAATAAACAGCATCACAATACATGGAGAAAAGATTGTAGTTGTCAAAGATTTTATTACTTGGTTCCACAATAAACACCAATGGAAGCAGCAGTCAAGACATCAGACAATGTATTGCACTGGGCAAATCTGCTGCAAAAGATCTCTTCAAAGAGCTGAAAAGCAAAGATGTCTCTTTGAAGACTAAGGTACACCTAATCCAAGCCATGGTATTTTCAGTCTCCTCATATGCATGTGAAAGCTGGACAATGAATAAGGAAGACCAAAGAAGAGTTGATGCTTTGAGTTGCAGTGTTGGGGAAGAATACTGAAAGCACCACGGACTGCCAGAAGAACTAACAAATCTGTCCTGTAAGAACTGCAGCAGGAATGCTCCTTGGAAGCGAAAATGGCCAGACTCCATCTCACCTACTTTGGTCATGTTATCAGAAGGGACCATTCCCTGAAGAAAGGGTATCATGCTTGATAAAGCAGAGGATCACCGAAAAATTGAAAGGCCCTCAATGAGATAGACTGATACAGTGGCTACAACAATGGGCTCAGTTATAGCAAGGGTTGTAAGGCTGGCACAAGACTGGGCAGTGTTTTGTTCATACATAGGGTCACTATGAGTTGGAGCAGACTTGACAGCACCTAACAACAACATAGTGTTCATCCTTGGAATTTCAAATTACTCTCTTAGACTCAGCAAAACTCTTTCAACAAATGGATGCTGCACTGAAGGTACTCACTCATCTATGCCAAGAAATTAGGAAGACAGCTACCTGTCCAACTGACTGGAAGAGATCCATATTTGTACCCAAAAAGGAGATGGGGAGGGGAAAATTCTGTTTCTCTATATAAGAAGCAAAGATTAAGACATTTAGTAATTTGTCAAGGGTTTACTGAAAACATGAAAATATTTTTCAGGTATTATGCAAGAATCCTCAGAGCATCTTTAGTATGTGGATAAGAAGATAGTATCATTAACTGCATTTCATGTGAAAGAAACATAATTGACAGAGAATGATGACCTGTCTTGTGTCATCCAAAAAGACAGTGGCAGAGCCAGAAATAGAAACAGGTCCTGAGATTCCTGGTTCACCACTATGTTCTCTAACCACAGCACAGACTGAATCAAAGTGAACAGCAGTCTGAACAATCAGATGTTGATATAATTTGCCAAAAGCATGCATCCATTGGATTCAATTATGAGCTTTCATTCGACATCCAAGACATTTTCTTTATTTTTCAGTAGGGATAGAATTACTTGTTGAAAATTTAATAATCAATTCAGGGGATGGGTAGTGATTTAACCAATCTATAAATATGCAATTCTGGCCTTCTAAAACTGATGGATTGGCCAACATGATTAAAACTTAAACCCTATCTTTATTTCCAGAAATTTTGCCTTGGTAAAAGTTATTGAGCATTGTAACCTAAAAATAGTAAAATAATCACTCAAGAAGTTTAAGTAGAGTTTGTTCTTTGAAAGTCAACAAAGTACAAAGAAAGGTGAACACACTGGACACAGCACTTCAGATAGCTGATTTTTTAATTCTGAATCTAAGGAAAAGTAAAGAGGATTATCCAGCTTTAAAATATTCTCAGCTATTCAGAGAAAAGAAATGTGTGAGTCACCAATACAGCTGATTCAAAGAATGACACTCATCGCTCTCCCTTCCCTCACCTCTCATCTCACCTGGCAATCAATAGACTCAGGAGTACAATGTTTGGAACCTCCTGTGACCCACTTTCACAGGCCCTCCCTCAGTCCCCTATATGCCATCAGCCAAAAAGTAAAACAACACAAAATAAATTAAAACCTCACCAACAAGCTCATCACAGCAAAAAGAGAGCTTCAACAGCTCTTTACTCCATTCTTACTCTACTCACCCTCATTAATCCCAATTCTCAATTCCACCATTCTGAACCTTGTGATAATAAGAAAATATTTAGCTCAGGGAAGAACATCCAGTATTATTTCTCACTAGGGGTCGGATCCGACTCGATAGCAGTGAGTTTGGTTTTTTTTTTTTTTTTTTGGTGGTTGCATAGTTTCATTTAATTTGCACCTAAACTGCCTAACAATCCACATGGAAAAAACAATTGCCATCAAGTCAATCCCAACTTAGAGCAGGCCCATATGTGCCACAGTGGAACTGTGCTTCATAGGACTTTGTAATGGCAGATTATTCAGAAATAGATCACCAGGCCTTTCATCTCAGGCACCAACAGGTGGTCTGGAATCTCCAACCTGTGTCCATTAGCAGCCGAGCAAATCAACCATTGGTACCACACAAGGACTCCATAACGGCCAATCCAAAACCAAACAATCAGATCCACTGTTACCAAGTTGACTTCTACTCATAGCAACCCTACAGGACAGAGTACAAGTGCCCCATAGGATCTCTTAAGGTGATAAATCTTTACAGAAGTAAACTGCCACATCTTTCTCCCACAGAATGGCTGGTGGGTTCAACCACTGTGCAACCAGGGCCCCTTTAACAGGCAATAGTCACTTATAAAAAGGCAGCTACACTGCTCTTTAAAGTGTCAGACAGCAAAGATATCACTTTAAAGACGAAGGTATACCTGACCTAAGCCATGGTATTTTTAATCACCTCATATGCATGTGAAAGCTGGACAATGAATAAGGAAGACCAAAGCAGAGTGGATACATTTGAATTATATATTATTGGTGAAGAATACTGAATATATACCATGGACTGCCAGAAGAATAAACAAATCTGTCTTGGAAGTATAGAGAAGATACTCCTTAAAAGCAAGGATAGTAACACTTCACCTCTTGTGCTTTGGTCATGTCATTAGGAAGGACCAATCCCTGGAGAAGGACATCATGCTTGGTAAAGAAGAGGGTCAGTGAAAAAGAGGAAGACTCTCAATGAGATGGATTGACACATGGTTGCAACAATGGGCTCAAGCATACATAGCAACAACTGTAAGGATGGCACAGGACTGAATATTGTTTTGTTCTGTTGTACACAAGGTCACGATGAGTAGAACTGACCGGACAGTGCCTAACAACTATGATTCAGAGGACGGTAAAAAGGCTTGTGTTTATGTGTGTGTGTATGTGTGTGCATATATGTATGTATGTATGGTGGCATGGTAGCTCTGGTGGGTAGTGCCTAAGGCATTTGACTGCTAATGAGAAGGCTAGCAGTTCAAACCCACCAGCCACTCCTTGGAAGGAAGGTTGGGCAATCTACTTCCGTAGCAATATCGCCTTGGAAACCCAAGGAGGGGTAGCTATGAGTCGGATCCAACTCGATGGCAGTAAGTTTGGTTTTGGTCTTTTTTGATATGGTGACATAGTGGGTAAGGCATTTGTCTGCTAACCAGAAGGTCGGTGGCTCAAACCCACCAGCTGCTCCACAGGAGGAAGATGAGGTGATCTACTTCCATTAAGATTTATAGCCTTGGAACCCCAATGGAGGTCACTATGAGCTGGAATTGATTCAACGGGCAGTGGGGGTGGATAGACAGACAGACAGATAGGTAGGTAGGTAGGAAAGTAGATATAGGTATAGGTATAGATATAGATATATTGATATATTGATAGATACATATAAAATAGACTCTTGAATCATCCTCATTGGTAGAAAAACACTATAAACATGAATCTGTTTTCCATAAAAAGCGATTTTACAGGTTTTATTAGACAATGGACAAGCACTGTATTTCACCCTGTATACAATTAGAGTTACTATTCCTCTTCTTGGAAAAAGAGACAATTTAATAAATTAGGGGCAATGTGCATCAGAGCAGTCTAACTATAAAAACTAGGTCTCACATTCAGAGCTTGAAGAGAAACAGAGTAAGTCCAAAGAGTCCAAAGAGAAAAAGATATTATCACTTGATCGTTCTAGTGTCACTACTTAGGTAAGCATGTTTAGGAAGGGAAAGGATAGCTGTTGATAGAAATGAATTAAGCAAATAAAAAAACACTTAGGCCAGTTAGAATTTGGGAGATAATAATAACCATTTGTGATAGTTAAATTTGTGTGTCAACTTGGCTGGGCCTGGCTGAGTGGCTGGGCAGCTGGTGGTAGTTATTCCCCATGATGAGACTGGCAATAAACTCCACAGTGGGATCTACCACAAGCAGCTGAGTAGCTGCCTTTGGGATGTGGTCTTGCTCCCTGTATATAAGGCGAAGCCTTGGCGATAGTCTCTAGCTTATGGCACGCTTGGACCCTGCACGTACCTGTATCATTTGTTCAGCAGCCTGCCATGCTCTGCCCACCTTGGGACTTACAATGGACTTGAAACAATGGCCTGCCATTTGGTTTGGTAACATCAGGACTGTGCCATTTTATTTGTCGACCTTGAGCTTGTCAGCCTCAGCAGCCAGTAGCTGCCTGAGTGAAGAGATGCCTCTAGCTTCAGTGGGCCAGGAACAAGAGGCAGAGCTGAATCCCAAGGCTGAGTGGCTTTCACCCAACCACTAGAGGCTGGCACTTTGAACTCGGACTTCCAGCCTCCCAAACTGTAGAATAAACTCCTGTTTGATGAGGCCATCTCATTTTGGTATATTTCCTGTCAAAGCAGTACTAGGTAACCAGAACACCACTGAAAATTATTGGTGAGGATGTATCAATCAGAAAGAAAAAGAACTGAGAGTGATATAGTATAAGAGCACTCCTATTCCCAATGCCAGGTGCAGCAGTGATATTTGCTTTTGCCAATTATCAAAACAGTTATGGTGAATGGCATGTTCAGTCATTCTCCTTTTCTAGACTGAGAAACTCAAAATCTAAAATATGCATTGTTTTCTTCACTTACACAATGATTCAGTGCTAGAGCAAGTTCTGAACTTTTATTCTCAAATTGACTCTTAGCCACTCTGCCTTAACACATGAATAAAACAAATGATAGCAACTCCCCAAAATATCAAATATGTCTCACAAATGTGACCAGACAAAAAAAATTTCTAAAAAAGAGACTCAATCTAAAGCCAAAACTTCTGCAAGTGTATTATTTGAGAATTTCTGGATCCTTGCAAAATACAACCCAAGTACCAAGTTCAATTTTTAAAAGAATGTAGACACTTAGACACTTACACACTTAGAACTAGAAGTGGCTTTCAGTGGCCCTTATGCCCATACTTTATTTCCAAGGAATTCTCTACAACTGGAAAACTTCAGGGTAGGTATCTAATTCCAGCTTCAAAAGCCCATGAATTCTCAGATTTCTTTGAAGCTAAAGAAATCTGTATGTAAATAATGTTTAATTTCAATGACAGAGGTGTCAGGCAGCTACAGTGCTATACCCTGCATGCTTTAGGACCTCTGGCAAGCTTTCAGCTGAGGCCATGAGAAAAAAGAAGCAGGAAGTTGGGAAAAACCTATATAGGCTCAACCTAATTTGGGAAACCTAAGCTGCTATTTAGGCATCAACCTTTAAACACCTCATGGCATTTCTTTAAAGCTTTCCAATGTGTAGGTACATTGTTTGTTTTAAGAAGCCTTTTAGTTCAGCAGTATTTGGTCCAAGTGCTTCCTCTGTACTTACTGTTTCTGAGCAATATGAGTGAACAGCAGAGAAGAGGTCAGCAAAGTGCAACCAGACACTTACATCCAGTGCTCAGAATAGCCCCAGCCCGATTCAGCCCCTCCTCCCTTCCCATCTGATAGGGTTACATTCACTCCTCGGCAATTACATTTTGACCACTGTAATTATTAACAAATGTCTACCAGCCCCCTCCCCTTTCTCAGCAATACTACCTCTTCCAATACACATGAATAGATCATCATAATATCCTCTAGTGAAAAATAGGTTTAAGTCATTATGATTTCATGTCTGTGAAACGTTAAGATTTTGACTTATAAAAAGACAAAAGTCATCATTTTCAACTCTCTTCAAAAGATGGAGGAGAAGGAAAGAAGATAGGAAAGACAAGTTTTAGGAGTTTCTTTTTCTAACATATATAAGAATATGAATGATACAAGTATGTCAATGATCTTTGCAAAATCAAATAATAGTAATGCCAAGAATAAGATAGAGACGACAACATCTTATTTGACTAAGACTACCGATAGAACCAAATTTCTAACTAGAAGTTCAAAGATTTAAGAGCATTATAAAAAGTAATTCTATATATTATGTGCCTCATTTTTAGTTTATGCTATGATTTAGTGATTGATTCTTTCGGTTAACAAATAGTGAATAACTACTGTTTCAAACACTGTCCTATTTGTTCACTTTCATTTTCATAAAGACAATTCTGTAAATTCCATGCATTTTCAACAATATTCTCTCTCTTAATGTCCACTTGTAGAATTATTCTTGCATTTGACAGATGAACGCACACTTCCTATTGGACTCAGTTTTGAATGGAAGCGGAAAACCACCACAATATATCATAACAGCTCTAAGAGAGCATCCGAAATGGAGACATGTTTCAGCCAATATTGTCTTGCTGTGCTTTATGTTTCCTGAGTTGCTAGTTAGACTTGACTCTAAGTAAAGGCCACTCCTCATGAAGTCAGAGTTGCCAAGGCCTGCTGGGGAGTTACCTAGCTTTGCAGAGCCAAGGCCTTATCTCAAAGGATAAGGTGGGGTTTGCTCTTTTCCCCTATTGCAAAATATGAGAATATTAAGTAATCTGTTTATATCATGCAGATCCAAAATCCTGGCTGACTGATATTTTTAAGGATGAAATATCCATAGGATTTCTTTCTGTTTGGAAAAAGCTACCTGAGACTCTTCCTGTCTTAACTTTGATTCACCCAAAAAAAAACTGACAATTTCCTCTAAGTGTGCGTGAAGAGAAAACCAAGTAGATGTTCCTCATGGTCAAAGTTTGCGGGTCATTTTGGTAACATCAGTTTGTCACTGCAGAAGCAATTTGGCAAATGTACAGGGGCTGGAGCTTTTTGGTCCAGAAACAAATATAGATATCAGAAATGCTGAGATTTTTCAATGCATTTATTCACAGTAACTACTCCATGCCATAAAGACTAGTTTTACAAAGCCTCACCTGGTATAAGGTAACTAATGAAATAACATATATAAACGTTTCTATTTATCTTAAAGATTAAAACCAATACTTAGGTTTCCTTTTTCAAGAAGATCTCTTTAAACTATTAACACAAATGCATATGAAGGAAATTATGAGAAAACAAGGTTTAAGTCTTTAAATAGATACCACATAGATAAGTGCATTATTTAAACAGAAGATGATGCCTTTTCTGATTCACTCTATTCTTAGTGAGTTGAAGTTGATGATTTTCTATTGGGTTTTTAGATTGTAGATTAAGTGTCATGCCACCCACAGAAAGGTTGAATGAGGTAACTAAAGGTGGAGTTTGAAGTCTCATTCTCCTCCTTTCTCGGAACTACAGCACTAGAAAAAACTATGAGAGACACCTAGTTCCTTCTTCAAGATAAGCTGAATCCAACCACCTCAAAATAGAGGACCTAAGAATTTTAAGAGCATGAGCATTTGAAAGCAACTAGAGTTACTGGACTTTATGCACCTTAACAGTCACTTATCAGGAGCACATCTTATTTGAGTAATTTTTTAAAAAATAAAAACTAAGTTTTCTTTTACATTTACTATTTCGAAGTGTTAATGCTGTAATATACTTCAACCTTGTTTATCCCAGAAACATACACACACACACACTCACTGCTGTCGAGTTGGACCCAACTCACAGTGACCCTCCTTGGGTTACCAAGGCAGTATCACTGCAGAAGTAGATTGCCCAACCTTCCTTCGAGGGAGTGGCTGGGTGTTTTGAACCACCAGCCTTCTTGTTAGCAGTCAAATGCCCTAGCCACTAGGCCACCAGAGCTTCCTAGAAGCAAGAGATATAACTACTTGCCCTTTGAATTTCTGACCCTTAAACTAGAGCATTTACATCTACCACAACTGCTGAAACACAGGTATGTGAGAACAGTTTGCTTTCTCTCAAATACACCCTTCTCTGTGCAATTAAAGGTATGAGATGGAGTCATGTCCTTGAGGAAAATATATCCACTCAACATGTCACCTGTTTCTTCATTCTCAAACAATACAGTGATCATCATCCATCAAACTCATGTCTATTGCAACTTCTTTACACTTTCACCAAGAGGTGCTATAAAATTTAGGTGTTCCCATCCCCACTGGAGGGAGCTCTGGTGGCGTAGTGCCTAAGGCATTTGACTGCTAACCAGAAGGCTGGTGGTTCAAACCCACCAGCCACTCCTCAGAAGGAAGGTTGGGCAATCTACTACCATAGGGATACTGCCTCGGAAATCCAAGGAGGGGTCACTATGAGTCAGATCTGACTCAACGGCAGTGGGCTTGGTTTGGTATCCCCACTGGATAGAGCCAGGTAAGCAAACTGAAGAATCTCTTTGGAAGGGCCATGAATCGTTCCTAATTGTAGTTTCAAGACTTCTAATGTAGAACAGCCTATAATATTGGAAGTTCTCCACAAAAAGATACCATAAGCAACCATCTTATAGGACCTCAGGATTTAGCAACAGACATCTAACTAAACATGCCTTGAAAGAAATGTAGTCAGCTCAGGCTCAAATAAACATAAAAAAATAATCATAATAGGAGCCTTATCAGAGTGGGAGGAAAGAACACAAAATCCATGTGGCAAATTTAATCACCAGAAAGCCAACATACTTCTTAAATTTTGCAGGCATTTCTACCACCTTTGGTTTTATTTTTGTTTCTTCTTACAGAGACCTGGCTACACATTTGTGTTTTATTCACTTACATTGTCTTAATTTTTGCTTAAAAATCAAGGGAAATACTTCAGGAAATACACTTCTTAGTCAATGCCTTAAGAAACCCATGTACAATATCCTATTGCAGTAGGGTGCTGTCAATCTCTGGAGACCTTATAAACTCAGGAAGTGACTTACATCTCCTGTGAACTTAGCTAGAACATTATTCTCAAGGAAAGCACACACACACACACACACACACACCATACTGCATTCCCAGAATGTCCCAAGTTTTCTCACTGAATTTTCTAGCTTAATTGCAGGATATTTGCTCACACCTACATTATTTTTTATATCCATATGCTATAGCTGTTTATACTCTTATCCCCTTTTGACACTGGGACAGTACAGATTCACCACAATAGAGATTTAACATCACAGATTACAAGAATCTTAGAACAAAGTTTCACTATTTTGCTTTCATGAACACTGAAACATTGCATTTTCCCAATCGTGTTGTAAAAATACAAGGAATCCATAAAAAAAATGAAGGAAAATACTTTAAATTCCCTTTTTCCTACAAAACTTGGGCATCAGATTCTTATTAGTAAGACTTAAAAGCATAAAATGTGGGTAGCTGAGAGGTAGAGGGTGAGGAAAGGAGAGAGCAGTGGGGGAGGGGCTAAACTTCCAGCTCTACATAGGCCTAAGAAACCTGCAGAGGAAACCTGAGAAACAATATAACAACCATACTATCCAAACTATTCTGGTGACACAAGAACATCACTGCTTGGGCCCTGGTGTTCAGTTCAGTTAAAGAACCACTCTAGAACACACAATGCCCACTCTCCTTTTCCCTACCGCACCTCTCTAGTCCAAGTTTTCAGTAGGCAAATGCTTACCAAATGACACCAGTCAGACTAGAGCCTCAAAACACATATGAACTGCCTTTCAGATTCTTTTAAATAGCAGAATTTATCACTTGGATCACCTGCAAGTTTTATTTATGAGCACTGCCTTAAAATTTCATTATGAATATGAATAATACCTTATATATCTGTGATGTATTCACATAATTACTTTAATATTATTAAGTAAGCCCTGAATTCTCAATGTCAAATAAACAGTATTATTCCTATACTATTGGTAAGTCAAACAGTGAGCTTCTGCTCATGGTGATGACAAATTTGACCGTGGATATTGATGATAATTGCACAACATGATTGATGTAATTGGTCTTGCTGAATTGTACACGCAAAAAGTGTTGAGTTGGCAAATATTCTATTATATACATTTTTACAGTAAAAAAGGGAGAGAGAGGGAAGGGAAGGTACACTGAGAGCGTAACAGCACTAGCTAGAATATAACATTTATTTGTTATAAATGTTAAATCATCCACACTGATTCAGATTCTGATGCCCAGTAAAGTTCTTAATAGATACTAAAGGATATTAATAAAGGAGGTCCTAGAGGATTTTTAAGTAAAAAGAGCTTGTCCATCTTTTCCTAAGTGAGACTCATCCATGATAACCACTCTTAATATTCTCAGTTTAGACCTATTTTTCCTGCAACAATGAAAACAGTCTCCTGCTGTAACATCCATTTCTCTACCCTACAAGCTACAAGAAAGAATATGAGAAGGTGCTGCAAATACATTTAATATAAAGCTAGAAGCTTCCTTGAGTTAGTTACTGGAAAGTGCCTCATATTATCTGGCAAAGTATTTATTTTTGACAGAGTTATAGCTAATATAGACACCTGCTTCAAAGTGAGACACCTTTTTTACCAGGCAGGACCACACTGATTCAGATTCTGATGCCCAGTAAAGTTCTTAAAAATATTTTCTGTGTTGAAGCAAATGTGGAACTAAATGAAACACCATAGACAGGCTTCAGATTTAACTTTAAAATACAAGATATATGAAATGTATGAGTACCAGCATCCACAGAAACACATGTATATAACTATGCACTTTCCCAGACCCATAAGGCTCACCTTCTACTTCTTCTTCATCACACACATGCTTAAGGAAAGAAGCTCCTCTGTCCAGGACAGCTTCATCCTCCATCCTATAGTAATAAAAAAGAAAAAAAGAATGCTCAGATTTCTCCTGGAGCGAGCCACCAGAAGTAGCCCAGCTTCTGGGCAGGTTAACCTGCAAGCTGTTATTCATGTTAACAGGGCACAGTCACTCTTCCTTTGGTGTCTGCTACTCCTTCACACAGCTTCTCTCATCTGGTGCTTGAAAATATGCCGGTCCCACATAGCTTCAGTTTTAACCTTGAGAGGGCACCCACATTGGACATGTGAGAGAAAATATTCCCAATACTGTAGGCTGAATGTTGGGGGAGCTCCCCTTTGGGGTTTGCCAAAAAAAAAAAAAAACACAGATGAAACAAAAAAAAAAAAATACCAAGAGAGGAAGTTTGGTGTGTCTGGAGTGCTCGTGATGATGATCGTTTGTGGAAATCCAGCTTCAGTGCTTAGCTCTTGAAACACCCACTGCATAAAAACGTATACCCTCACACACGCACACATGCACACCCACCCACATGCAGAGAGAGACAGGGAGTTAGTCTAGTGCACAGTGGGAGCCTAGCTTCCAGCCAGCCTCTTAATACCAGCACAGCCCAGTATTCTATGTTGAGTGGCAAGCTTTGAGTCACATGTTGGCCTTACGGAAATCTGACATCTGAGGATTATCCAGCAACCCAGCTTCAGCAGTAGTCACATATACATGCCACCCATTCATTCCTTTTCACATTCTTATCATCTATCTCTCTACGTATATCTGCCCCATTAACTCTTCCCTGAAGGGCACAAAGTTCTTTATTTTGTAACCACATTATGCTGTCCTCCTGTCTCCTTACATAATAGGATCTACTCTGCAATTTCATATACTAAATAAGACCTAAGAATCCATCCAAGTAGTGACAGCGTTTACACGGCCTCCCGATGCCAAACATGTTTCTAGTTTATAGTACGAGTGAAGGTTTATTTCCATACTGTGGCTCCTTTTCATGGCTTTAATTTTGACATACAGAATTCCATGAACTCTATTTATAGTGAAAGCAGAAGGAAAATCCTGAATTGCTCAAATGCTGCTTATATAGAGCCGGTCTAGAAACAAAGAACTTTCTCCAGGGACAGCTGCTCTATGTCATACCGTACATGAGCCCTGCCAGAGAACCAAATGTTCACTCTGTATTCTATTCACCCAATTATATGTTCAGGCATTAAATATTGCAGGTCTGCCTTCCACATTGTCTGTACAACTTATTCTTGTGCTTCATATCTTTGTTATAATCTCTGTGGATATGCACTGATTTCTTATTTTTTCCCTTTCTATTTCAGGAGCATATCCATCTCAGCAACCAGCTTAGTGGAAAAAGTCCGGAATTTGGTGATAGACACACTTGGATTTGACACAAAAAAAGAAAAAGTCTAGTGCTACCACTTAGTACTTGTGTCACCTGAAGCCAAGTACATATTATTTAACTTTGTAAGCCTCAATTTTTTAAAATTAAAAGCTGTTTCCATCAGTTGATTATGACTCATGGCAACCCAATGTGTTGCAAAGTAGAACTGCTCCAAAGGGTTTTCTTGGCGTTAGTCTCTACAGAAGCAGACCATCAGGATTTTTTCCACAGTGCTGCTACATGGGTTTGAACCACCACCCTTTAGGTTACTAGTCGAGCACAAACCATTTGCACCACCAAGAGACCTTTCTATTTTTGTTGTGTTGTCAGCTGCCATCAAACAAGTTCGGACTTATGACAACCCTATGTGTTGCAGAGTAGATCTGTGCTCCATAGGGTTATCATCACTGTGACCTTTTGGGATCACCAGGCCTGATCCTTTGAAGACACTGTTGAGTGGGTTTGAACCACCAACCTTTCAGCTAGTAGCCAAGCACTTAGCCATTTGTGCCACCCAGGGACTCCTTTTCTATAAAGTTAGGGCAAATAATATCAATCTCACAGGACTACTTTGAGATTCGTATTAGATAATGCATGTGAAAGTACTCAGCACAATGCCTAGCACAGACACATTTAATAAACCCAAGTTTTTTTTTTTTTTCCCTTTCTTCCTTTCTTTCTTTACCCTGCGCGACTACTGGAGAACAATGCCATCACCTTTACCTATGCATATTTGCAGAACTTCTTCTTTCAGAGATATGGGACTTGTATGCAACAGTTCATCCTGATAGACACTTGTTTCCTTCTATATTCACACATGAAAAAATATAAATCTAAATGCAAACAATATGTGGGTCAGCCTTTCAGAATGCAGAAAGAGAATGCCTTGACGACTTGATAGGTCAAGTCTTTTACCAGCCTCTGTAAGGCTTTAATGTTACCCTACTTCCCATGAGGATTAAATGATACATCATATTCATTGATGTTTATTTAGTATCTGCTATGTCTCTGGCACTGTTCAAAGGGAGGAGGATATATCTATGAATAAAACAGACAAGATTCCTAATAAACTAATAACAAATAGATGAACAAGGTAATCTCAAATAGAATTAAGTTGTTGCTTTTTTTTTTTTTTTTTAGCAAAACAGGGCAAGGGCTACTTGATATAAGATGGCTCAGATGAAACTTCTGGGAAGGTGACATTTGAGCAGAACCAAGAATGATAAGAAGGAACTGGCCAAGTGAAGATCTGGGGACAGAGCATTCCAAGCAAAGGGAATAGCAAGAGCAAAGTCTTTAAGGTAAGAATAAGTTTAACATGTTCAATGAACAGGAAAAACAGGACAGAGAGACAGAGGGTCAACGGTAGGTCACAATCCTGGAGAAAATTGGGGATGTGAAGGCCATGGTAAGGAGTCGGAATTTTATTCTGTTATGGGAGTCACTGAAGGGTCTTAAAGGAGCCCTTGTGGCACAATGGTTGAGCACTCAGCCACTAACCAGAAGGTTGGTAGTTCAAACCCACTAACCACTCCACAGGAGAAAGATGTGGCCTTTGGAAAAAGAT
This sequence comes from Orycteropus afer afer, assembly GCF_000298275.1. Lineage (NCBI taxonomy): Eukaryota > Metazoa > Chordata > Mammalia > Tubulidentata > Orycteropodidae > Orycteropus > Orycteropus afer. The sequence continues at coordinate 6,881,220 of NW_006921685.1, read as the reverse complement.
TCTATAAAGATTACAGCCTTGGAAAAACCTGTAGGGTGGTTATACTCTGTCCTATAAGGTCACTAAGGAGCTCTGGTAGTACTGTGACTAGGGCATCTGACTGTTAACCAGAAGGTGGGTGGTTCAAACCCACCAGCCACTCCATGGAAGCAAGACTGGGCAATCTACTTGTGTAAAGATTTATCTCCTTGGAAACCCAATGGGGGTCACTATGAGTCAGAATGGACTCAATGGCAGTGGGTTTGGTGTTTTGTTTTGTTTTGTTTTTGTTTTTTATAAGGTCACTATATTGAGTTGGAATCAACTCAACAGCAACGGGTTTTGGAAAGTTTTAATATGGGGAGCGTTTTGAACTGTTTCATCTTTTTAAAAGATCACTCTGACTGCTATGTGAGAAATGGATAATCAAGGGACAAGAGAAACTTAGAAACTATTGAAGGAAAGAAATCAAGAGTTCTATTTTGACCACTCTAAGGATAAGATGCTTATACATGAAAAAGGAGATGTCAGGTGCATGACTAAATATAAGTCTGGAACTCAGGATGTCAGGTCTGGAGAAAAACATTTGGGAATAATAGAAAACGCTGGTATCTGAAGCTCTTACTAGATAAGATCATCCAAGAAGAGCAGGCAGAGGAATGGAGGACCTAAGACCAAGCAATGGTGCATGCCAACATTTACAAGCAGAGCAGAGAAGTCAAGGAAGTAAGAGGAAACCCACGCAAGAGAAGTGTGGAGGCAATCAGGAGAAGAGGAGAGCACTGCTACTGACAGGCTGAGAAAGATGAAAACAGAAGTAAGAACTGGATTTGGTAATATGGAGGCCATTGGTGACCTTAGCAAAAGCACATGACACACATCACACCCAGTATACACAGAAGGCATTCAATAGTTCTCCTTTCTTTTTCTTTCCCTCCTCCATTCACTCAAATAAATATCTATGTGCTAGATACATTTCCAGGCACTGGAAATACAGCAATGAGCCAGATGGACCAGGTTCCTGCCACTGTGGAAGTTACATTCTAGTGTCATTATATATGTTTTCTCAAAGACCTCTCCTGGGAACCCATGAGAGTCAGTCCAAAGTGTAAGGATCTATCCATAATATAGCATTCATAGACAGAGATAAGGATGACAGCTTAATGGGAAATTGTCTTAAAAGACCTCAGAAATACAAAATCCTGAAGTCCTGCAATAGTGCAGGTACATTAACAGTGCTATCTCCCTTTGGAAGACAAAGAATAGTTTAGCTTCTATTTCTTCTCTGAAATAACTCTTTTCAGTCCTATCAGCCTACAGAATTCAACACAATTTCCTACACAACATCATTTCTGTACCCTATTATTAATCAACTTAGTCCTAAAGACTTCTGGACTTTTTTTTTTTTTACATATTTTCTAAATAAAATATTTAGCCTTCATGCCTAATTCCTTTCCAAAATTTCATGCAACAGTTAAAGGGGAAGAAAACCAGTAACAGCTAGAGAGGAAGTTTTATGCCACAGAGCCCTCTTCATAGGCTGCAGGAATGATCCAGCCTGCTGAAGCACCGTCACCGTGTTCCGTCTGAGTTGGAGAGTGAGAACAGTGATTGGTGCATTCCTTGGCTCTTTGATACATATTTCACATTCCCTCCAAAACTACACATAGCAAGTAATTAGAAATTTGGTTCTTTCTGAGGGACAATGCAGAGCATCTGAAAGTAGCTTCTTCCCTGAAGGAAGAGAAAAGGAATGAGTGTTGCAAAGTGAAAATATGAAACCTGCACAGACACTGTGGCCCTCGCTCAAGCAACTCTCACTCACCCTCAAGAGCAAGTCCAGTCTGGCACACATGGGTCTCTACACAATGTACAGAGATTCTATGACTTTTTCCATTTTCACACCACAACTGTCAATTATTTGGGTTGGTGTTTCCCCTCCCCCCTAAAATTCTCCCGGCAGTTGCTTGCTATTATTAGTAAGGCAGAAAATATCTTTTCAAATGACCCTCTGACCCAAACAGTTCTCCCCTCCCTCAACAGGAAGAAATTAACTCATCTAGTCCTTAATCAGTCCCCAAAGCCCATTCTCTTCAAATGTTCCTCTCATGTGACCTGCATGAGGGGCAGGACATGCTTCTAAACAGCTCCCTGGGTTGCTCACATCACCAGCTAGAGGCAAAGTTCAGAATGGACTTGGAAGCTCCTCCCCCATTCCCCCACATCACAGGGCTAAGGGTCATAGCAGTTCCTATAAAACACACACTGGGCCAATACTGACTTCCTTCAATAGGGCCTCTAATGGTAAAAGTTCTACTCCTTCTACAGAGGTCCACACCCAAAGTGCGGTTTTTCTTATTCTCCATTATTTTGGGACAATAAAATGATTTAACTGTAACACATGTCCAATCTACTGCCAAACGGGCAGGCTTTTATCAGCCAGTCCTAATCACTGAGCAGGCTTGTAAGGGTGACTTAAGCCCGGCACGAGAAACATTTGTGCAAACTGTCAGCCATTGGGCCTTGGGCACCCATCTACATTCCACCCTTCTGAGTTCCCACCCCCAGAGCCCTTGCCAACTGCCAACGTGCTCACCAGCTAGTCCACACAGTGCGAGCAGCTGCCACTCAGCCAGTCAGCAAGTGGCAGTCCGCCAGCACACAAGTTTCAGAATGCAAGCCTGTCCCCATCACAGTGCTGCTAAAGGTTGAAGGTCTTTGGGTGTGCTAGCCTTTAGATTAGCCTCAATTGCCCTCCTACCTCCCTTCTACAATCCCTCCCCCTTTTATACCTCCCACAGTACATTTCACTTGTCTCTATAGTAACAGCATCTGGTTTCAGGGTTATAACATTATACAGCACAATTCTCCTAACCCAAAGCTTTTGCCAAAGGATGCACTAGCAAAAAGCCTGCTGCTTAAGGTGGAGCCACACATTCTCTTCATACCCCAAGATTGCAGCTATATTTCGAGATTTAAGGTCACAGAAACTGCAGCATTCAGTCCCGAGGGAAACGGAAAACAGACTTCCAACCTTGGCACACTAGCCGGTGTGGAGAGGATCCACTCTGGCACATGCAGTCTTTATCAAAGAGCCAGTCCGCTCTCCTCCACTCCCTGCATCTCTGTTTAAGTAAGCTGCACATGGATCAAGTTAATAGTGGGGGCTTTGAGACTACTTCCAAAAGGGCACCAGGGGAATGGCACCCTAGGAAGCCTGCCCATCACAGAGTTTGACACCACTGGTTCTTTCCATGCATACAGCTTAACGTTTGTTAGTGAACCTCATATATAAACTCATTCCACTTTATCTTCACTAGCTTGATCTGATTACAACATCCAGCAAACCTCATAATCTCTCACTTTACAATGACTTTCCTGTGCATAGCAAATGTTTAAACAATTCTTTACACACATGCCAGCACACACACCAAAGTGACGCACACAGGGGAGTGGACAAACACTAGGAAGTGAAGAGTTTTATTATCATTAACCACTGCTGCCATAGAAATTATATTTACAGGGTGCATAAAGACTTTTATCTGAGGACTAAGAGGTGTTAATCTCAAGACTCAGAGCTCAAAACCAGGCTGTCCCAGCTACTTGGCTGGTCTTCGATCAGATGGTAAGCAAAAAACCAGCATTTTCACAGGTTTTTTTTTGTTTTTTGTTTTTTTTCCGGGAGCTACACAGAATACAATAATCAGTCTTGACATCTAAAACTATACATCGTATACATGTTTCAGACTTCTAATTCCTATTCTAATCATTTCTAAGAGGTGGGGAGCCACTGTCATTATAAACCATTTGCAAATATGACTTCTTTTTCCCCAAAACTTTTTTAAGCTTCCCAGAATTTTGTGGGTACTCTTGTTTTTGTTATGAAATCTGCTGTTCACATTCTCAACACACACGTAAAAAACCGTATTACTTCTCCCAGACACAGGCGACAAAGAAGAACAATCTCAGTGGCTGCAAAGTACACTGCCATCTTTTGGTAACATGTGTTCATTACAGGGAACCAGAGGCCAAGGGTGGAGAAGAAGCTGCAAAATTTTCCTGCAAAACTTCAGAGGGGCCCCAAGAGAGCCTTTCACCTACAGGAAGTAAGGGAGCAGAACATAGTGGTTGAGTTGACTGAAGAGACTGCTAAAGCTCTGGACATACACGAAGGCAGAAAAAGACATGGATGCAGCAAGCCTGAAAAGCATGACTAACGGCGGAGGCAACTCTGGAGGATCAGCCTGCAACAAAGCACAGCAAATCCCCTTTGCGGAGTTCAGGAGAGCCCTAATCAGCCTGGAAATTTACACAGGCCCAGGGCCAGGGAGAAATGTGTGACAGCCCTACACGAAGTCAGGCTGTAGACTGGATAAAAGGTGAAAATGCAACCCAGAGGCAGGGTCACGTCAAACATAATTCTGGATTTATGAACTGTATTAAAACTTCATTTGTACTCTTGGGCATTATCCCAGAGAAACAATAAGTGATGTTCACACAAAAACTTCTACATGGATGTTCATAGCAGCTTTATTTGTAATAGCCAAAAACCGGAATTGGACCAGATATTCTTCAACAGGGTAATAGTTACACTAGGGTACATACATACCACAGAATACTACTCAGCAACAAAAAGGAATAAACTACTGATACATACAATGAATGGAATGAGTCTCCAGGGGATCATGCTGGGTGAAAATGGCCAGTCCCAAAGGTTTATAGTGTACGATTCCATTTATATCACATTTTTGAAATGATAAAAATTTAGAAATGAAGGACAGATCAGTGTTTGCCAGGGGTTAGAGATTGGGATGGAGTGAGATGCAGGAGAGAGGTAGCTGTAGTTATGAAAGGGCAACAGAAGGAATACCTGTGATGTTGGAACTGTTCAGTATCTTAGCTGTGGTGGTAGTACAAGAACCTAGACAGGTGACAATACCCACAAACATATTCACAGACACACAGAAATGAGTAGAAGTGAAACTGTAGGAATCTAAATAAATTCGGTAGATTGTATCAACAGCAATATCCTGGCTGCAATATTATATTAAAGTTTTGTAAAATGTTACCACTGGGGAAAATGGCAACCTCTATAAGGAATTTCTCTATAGTATTGCTTACAACTGTATGTAAATCTACAATTATCTGAATAAATTTCAATTTTAACAAAGTTCATTTGTAAATCTGATTTTGCTACTTCCCCCCTGTGGTAGTTATGTTTGTGTGTCAACTTGGCTTGGCTGGCCTGGTTGAGTGGCTGGGCAGCTGGTGGTAGTTATTCCCCATGATAAGACTGGCAATCAACTCCATGGTGGGATCTACCACAAGCAGCTGAGTAGCTGCCTTTGGGATGTGGTCTGCTTCCTGTATATAAGGAGAAGCCTTTAGGAATGGTCTCTAGCCTATGGCACACTTGGACTCTAATGTAGCCATGTCGTTGCTCAGCAGCCTGCTATGCTCTGCCGACCTTGGGACTTATAGTGGATTTAAGTTAATGGCCTGCTGTGTGGATTGGTAACATCGGGACTGTGCCTTTTTACTTGTCAACCTTGGGGTTTCTCAGCCTCAGCATCCAGCAGCTGTCTGAGTGAAGAAACGCCTCTAGCTCCAGTGGGCCAGGAGTAGGAGGCAGAGCTGGACCCCAAGGTTGAGGGGCTTTCACCCCACCCCTAGAGCCTGGCACCTTGTACTTGGACTTAAAACCTCCAAATTTTAAGAATAAACTCCTGTTTGTTAAGGCCATCCCATTTGTGCTATATTTCTTGTCAGAGGTGCACTAGGCAACCAGAACACCCCCCTGGAAACATTCTTTTACATGGTGGCACATACATGAACCAGCTCATCAACACATATGCAGAATCAGGCAGAATGGAGCACAAATCTAGACCTGCCCTTTAGTAACTGCGTGACCTTGAGAAAGCAAATTAACCTCTTTCTTGAGTGTACTTTAAAATGAGCCTGAAACATTTCACAAGTTGGTTTGGAGTATCAAATAAGTTCCCAGAGTAAGTAAATTCAATGAATTGGTTCCATAGGGCCTGGAGAACACAACCAGTTGACACCGAGTGGACTCCAAATCATGGTGACCCTGCCTGTGTCAGAGGAGAACTGTGTTCCACAGGGTTTTCAATGGCTGATTTTTCAAAAGTAGATCACCAACACTTTCTTCTAACTAAACTCCAAACTCACTGCTTTCAACTCAGATCTGATCCACAGCAACCCCTCCTTGGGTTTCTGAGGTGGTATCACCATGGAAGTAGATTGCCCTTCCTTCCAAGGAGTGGCTGGTGGGTTTGAACCACCAGCCTTCTGGTTAGCAGTCAAATGCCTTAGGCACAACACCACCAGAGCTCCTTTCTTCTTACTGGGTGGACTCAAACCTCCAACCTTTCAGTCAGCAGACGAGTACATTAAATAAAAGTTTGCATCTTTACTATACTCTGGAGATTATAGTAGAGTGTTAATAGTCCTATGGACCCTAAAGCCATAATTCTGTCTCCTTGAGCAAATGCATGGGCATTTCAGTTGGGGAGACCAAAGATAAAATGTTCCGTAAGGCCATAGGATCAAACTCTTCTCTCCTATCTCCTTCTTGGGGCAAGGTCTCCTCTAACCTCAGATGCCAACTGAGCTCTGAAAGGCTGAAGCAGGTTCAGCAATAAAAGACAAGAAAAAAACTGGTAGGAAAATGGAGACAGGGGCTCTGGAGTGAGAAGGAAATAGGGGCTGAGGGAATGTGACAAAGGAAGAGAGAAACTGCTTCATAGGTAATTAAATACTGAAAAGGGATTCAGGCTTATGTGAGGCCCTTGGGACACTGCTCCAACTTAGCCTATACCCACAGTCTCACACACTCTCTTTTTTTTTTAAAAAAAAGTGGGCCTTCCCATGTGCTTCCACTACATATTGCTTCTGTCTAACGCTCTACTGTAGAACACTGTTGTTTCATTGCTCGCAAAGGAATTAAGCACTTTGCCTGTTCAATGTTTTCTCAGAGTTTTTAAGGGTTCCAACAAACTCACTGCCATCGAGTCAATTCCAACTGACAGCAACCCCCTTTGGGTTTCCGAGGAGGTAAATCTTTACGAAAGTAGATTGCCCAGTCTTCCTTCCGAGAAGTGGCTGGTGGGTTTGAACCTCCAACCTTCTGGTTAGCAGTCAAATGCCTTAGGCACTATGGCATTTGAGCTCCTTTAAGGATAGGAAAAAAGAAGCTGCCTTCCAAACACTGTTAACTTCTCATTTCCCTTCTTCAAGGGAGGGATCAGGCAACATGAAATGGCTGGGGATGTTATAAGTGAGGAGCCAAGATGGAAAGACAGCAGTGGCCATGACCATCTTTGTCCTCCTCACACTACCAGTTCACCACCAAGGGCCAGACCAACCCTGCAGCAGAGCAAAGAATGAAGGGAAAAAGGAAGAAGTGGTAGGGCTATCTCACATGGCAATAATGGGGAAAAAAGGACCATCTACAGCTGGAAGTCCATCCTGAATGGCAGTTGTTAATCAGAGGGATACTCCAACATGTTAAAACTTAGAACAAGTGAGTGTATGCTGGTTGGGGTCCCACTTCCCTCCCACCAATAATCTCCCTGGATATGTACTCAGTCCACTCTAATTTACCCACTTTTAAGACACAATTTGATACCACACTCTTTTTTGAAGATTATTCAGTGGTTCTTTGTTACATAAAGAATATAGAAAATTAAATCCAAATTGCTCAAAAAGAGATTTGAGGGTTGTAACAAGCCTCCCATACTTACCTCCTGAATCTTGCATAACATACTATCCCCTCAGTAGGTCGTTGGGTACATGCTATGTCTTTAACTAACATCTCACCTCAGTTAACCCATTCTTTAAGACCCAAAGCAAACCTCTCCTAAAGCCTTTGTACATTCTCAGACACATCCCTCTCAAAGCCAAGCTATGCTCCTTCCTCAGTTCTCCATGGCTCCATGAGTTTGCCTGCTTCTAAAAGAGCACATATTACACTGCACTGTCATAATCATTTAACCTCATTCAAAGTACCTGGGCACATGGTGGCAGCTTTCCCCACTAAAACAGGAGCTCTTCAAGGGCAGTTATCATTTCTATAACCTTTCTACCTCCAGTGCCAAGCATTGCTGCTGTACATACTACCAAAAAAAAAAAAAAAAAAATCCACTGCCATCGAGTCGATTCTTACTCATAATGCCCCTATAAGATAGAGAAAAACTGCCCCACAGGGTTTCTAAGACTATAAACCTTTATGGAAGCAGACTGTAACATCTTGCTCCTGAAGAGCAATTGATGGGTTCATACTGACAAGCTTTTGGCTAGCAGTCTAATATTTTAAGCACTACACCATCAGAACTCCTTCATACTCATCAAGTGTTTATTAAATGTTGAAGAAAGAATGAACTGCTGGTAAGATGGTGGAATGGACCTACAAGCTACACAGACCTTCTTCAACAAAGGAAGGAGAAACCAATTGACAGAGATGCAGAGGATAATCCTGGAGCCCTGAGCTTTGAAAGGAAAGATACAGAAGTGGTTTAAGTACCAACTAGTAGAAGAACCTGAATGAAAACAGTGAATAAGGAGACAAATGGAGCTACAGACAGTAGCCTAGCTTGAAAGCATGGCCAGTGTGAATATATACAAGTGGTGTTAACGACTTGAGCAGTAACCTAAAAATCAACCCTGCATGACCAGTGGCTACACAGACAACTATACTGGTGGCTGATGACTAGAAAGGAAAATGGCAAATAAGGAGACAAACTGAGCTGCGGTCTTTTGGCTGTCCTGAGGGTGCAGCCATTTTGAATATTTGCAAACAGAGGAGCAACTTTGGCGATTTAAAGCAGCAGCATTCCAATACGAGTGACTTAAGAATAGGCTCCACTTGCAGAGGACAGCACAGGCAACCACATTGGAGACTGACAACTGAAAATGTATGATAATCCCCTTGTTAATTTTCTACCCTACCCTCTCTTGGTGAACAGAGGTTCAGCCATCTCCCCACCTCCACCCACCCTCCGGACTAGGAGGAATTCCATCCTGGTCTTTGTGCTCTGACAGAACCTAGGTGCCCTGCCCCACTCCACCCCCATATTTCTTTTTTTGTTGATTTGCTTTTATTCATTTTTTTCTCCCTTTTCAATATTTTTCCTTTCCTTCACCCTTCCTGGGTTTTAGTTTTGGGTTTTTTATCTCTTCCCTTTTCCTGGTTCTCATCTTTTTTTTCTTTTGGTTCTTCCTATCACTTGTTTTTCTTTTTGCAGTTTTCTCACTTTTTTCTGAACTATTCTTTTACTCTTGCTATTTTCTCTTATTTTTCCCCTCCCCAGATATTTTAGTTTTTTTTTTCTTTTCCTATTTATATTCCTTTTTCTTTTTAAAGTATTTTTTAAATATTTCTTCAAATATTTCTTCTCATTTATTGCCGTTTCCCCTCCCTCTCTCTCTCTCTCTGTCTCTTTGTGATTATTACTGCATGTTTATGTGGTTTGTGTTTTCTGTCCCCTAGTTTTTACTTTTTTGGTGGTTATTTTATTTTATTTTTTATTGTTGTTTTTCTCTAACTGAATGGGAGATAGCAACTGTGCCCATAGTATACAACCATACCAACACCTCTTGTAGCACCACCTACTGAGTGGGAGCCACCACTTGCTTCTGTACCAACAGGCCAACGATACATGACAGCCAATCTGAGCCCAACTCACCCTTAACTGCTCTTCATGAACAGCTCATAGACATCTGTGCACCCACTCTCATTCTATATCACATCTACCAGGACACAGTGGTGAGTACCTAAGTGCTCCAAACTAGCAAATAGAGAAGCACAGTATCCTGCTTACTCAGATATATCAAAAGAAAACAGAAATACTGGAAATCACACCAACATAAAATTAAAAATTAAATATAAATGCAATGATGTCACAATTTCTTGAAGACAAAACATCATCATAATCCATACAAAGAAACAAGATAAAGCAGTACAAACAAGGTACCAGGATACAGACCCAAAAAATATCCCTGAGGAAGAAGCAGCATTGGAACTCCCTGATAAGAAATTCAAGAGTTATATTAGGTACTTTGAATTGACTCAGAGATAAAGGAAAACATTGACAAAATTAAGGAAAGCTCAGACAAAACCCTAAAACAATCTGGGAAGAACAAACAAGAATAAAATGATAAAATAAATGAAACATTAGAAATAATACAAAATCTACAGACAGAAATCCAGAATATTAATACGGAAATTTCAGATGTAGCTAACACATTGAAAAAGCAAATGAGAGTATATTCAATGGAAGACAGAATTAGTGAGACTGAAGACAAATATCTCAATACTACATTGGTAAGGGATCAATCAGAAAAAATTTCAAAACAAAATGAAGAAAGACTAAGATTCATGTGGAATACCATCAAGAGGAATAACTTACATGTAATCAGAATTCCAGAACAGGAAGAGACAAATAAAACCACAGAGAAAACTGTCCAATATTTGTTGGAAGAATATTTCCCTGATATGATGAAAGACAAGAATATATCCATTCAAGAAGTTCAATGAACCCCAAACAAGACAGACTCCAAAAGAAAATCACCAAAATATATCATAATCAAACTCACCAAAACCAAAGACAAAGAAAAAATCCTGAAAGCAACACAAGAAAAACAAAAAGTTACCCACAAAGGGCAACCAATAAGACTAAGCTCTGATTTCTCAGCAATCATGCAGGTGAGAAGGAAATGGGATAGTATGTATAAAATCCTGAGAGAAAAAAATTCCAACTAAGAATAATATACCCAGCAAAACTGCCCCTCAAATGTGATGGTGAAATTAGGTCATTTCGACATGGGCAGAAATTAAGGGAGTTTGTTTAAACCAGACCAATCTTACAAGAGATGCTAAAGGGACTCATTTGAACAGAGAATCAACAAGAGCAAACAGCAATAGACCATTAACACGCATGATGATATAACACAGAAACCAACAGTTATGTAAGTATCCAAAGTAAAATAATCATACAAGACTTTAAACACAGAACCAAAGACATCAATTGGCAAGAGAGGACAACTACAAACCAAAAAAGAGGGAAAAAACAGTGTAGTTACAGAACTTCTAAATGGTTAGGAAGTCAAGACAATTGTGAGATAGAATGGACTGTTCTAAACTTGGGAAAATAATTATAAATCACAGGTTAACCTCAAAGAAAAAACAGTAAACCTTCAAATAAAAATTTAAAAAAAGGACAAGCACAAATAGTTAGCAAATACTAAAGCAATAGCAATGAAGGAAACAATAACACAATTCATAACAAAATGAACTCAGCACAGAAAATTATATGGAACAAAGAAATCAGTAACACCATGATAAAACACATAACAAAATGACAGCAATAAATCCATACTTGTAAATAATTACACTGAATGTCAATGGATTAAATGCACTACTCCAGAGAATGAGAGCTGCAGACTGGATGAGAAAACATAATCTATCAATATGCTGTCTACAAGAGACATACCTTAGAGACAAAGACAAAAATAGACTAAAAACCAAATGCTGGAAAAAGAAATAACAAGCAAGTGGCAATCAAAAAAGAGCAGGAATGGCAATATTAATTTCTTATAAAATTGACTTTAAGATAAAAACCACCCTAAGAGACAAGGAAGGATATTATATAGTGATTAAAGGATCATTTGAACAAGAGGACATAACTATAATAAATATCTAGGCACCCAATGAGAGAGCCCCAAAATACAAAAATCAGACTTTAAAATAGTAGAAAAGGCAAATAGATGACTCCACAGTCATAGTGGGAGACTTTAATACACCACTTTCAATCAAAGATAGAACAACTGAAAAGAAACTCAACAAAAACACAGAAGAACTAAACAATACAATACATCAACTTGACTTTACAGACATCTACAGAGCACTTTACCCAACAACAGCACAATATACATTCTTTCCCAGTGCACATGGAGCATTCTCCAACATAGATCATATGCTAGGCCACAAAGCAAGCCTCAATAAATTTAAAAACACTGGAATACTGCAAAGAATCTTAGAAATCAACAACAGGAAGATGAATGGAAAAAGAGCAAATGCATGGAAACTAAATAACACCCTCCTTAAAAATGACTGAATAATAGGAAAAATGAAAGTAAAAAATTCCTTGAATCAAATAAGAATGAAAACACAACATACCAAAAGCTTTGAGACACAGCAAAAGCAGTGATCAGAGGCCAATTTATAGCAATAAATGCATACATCAAAAAATATAAAAGACCCAAAATCAATATCTTAAATGAATATCTCCAACAATTAGAAAAAGAGCAGCAAAAAAAGCCTACAGTCACCAGAAGAAAAGAAATAATAAATATTCAAGCAAAAATCAATGAAACAGAAAATAGCAGAAAAAAATCAACAAGACTAGAAATTGGTTTTTTGAAAAGATTAATAAAATTGACAAACCACCGGCAAACTTAAGAAAAAGAGGGAGAGAATACAAGTAACATGAATGAGAAACAAATTTGGTGACATCACAACAGAACCAACTGAAATAAAAAGTATAATATCAGGATAATATGAAGAACTATATTCTAACAAATTTGAAAATCTAGAAGAAATTGACAGATTTCTAGAAACACTACTTACCAAAACTAATATAGACTGAGGTCGAAAATTTTAACAGATCCATAACAAAAAAAAAGAAACTGAACAGGTTGTAAAACAATTACCAATAAAAAAGATGTCCTGGTCCAGACGGTTTCACTAGAGAATTCTACCAAATGTTCACAAAAGAATGGACGCCAATCTTACTCAAACTATTCCAGAACATAAAAGAGGATGGAATTCTCCCACATCCATTTTATGAAGTAAGCATAACCTTGATACCAAAACTAGGCAAAGATATCACTAAAAAGGAAAACTACAGACCAACGTCCCTCATGAATATGGATGCAAAAATTGTGAACAAAATCCTAGCCAATAGACTGCAACAACATATATTAAAAAAAAAAAAAAAAATACACCATAACCAAGCAGGACTCATAGCAGGTATGCAAGGATCATTCAACATTATAAAAACAATCAATATAATCCACCAATAAGTTAAACAGAGAAGAACCACGTGATGATAGTAATCAATGCAAAAAAGATATTCAATAAAATCCTGATAAAAACTCTCAGAAAAATAGAAATAGAAAGAAAATCCCTCAACATATTAAAGGGCACATATACAAACCAACAGCCAACATTATTCTCAATGGAAAGAGACTGAAACCATTCCCCTTGCAAACAGAAACCAGACAAGATGCCCTCTATGTCAACTTCTATTCAACATTGTATTGGAAGTCCCAGCCAGAGCAATAAGACAAGAAATGGAAATCAAAGGCATCCATTTTGGTAAAGAAGTAAAAGGATCCCTATTTGCTGATGATATGATCCTATGCCTAGAAAACCCAAGCGATTCAGTCAAAATCTACTGGAACTAATTGTGAGATTTAGCATAATGGTAGAATACAAGATCAACATCCAAAAATCAGTTGGATTCCTCTACATGAAGCAAAGAGATTGTTGAAAAAGAAATAAGGAAATCAATACCATTTACAATAGGTACCAAAAAAAAAAAAAATACTTGGGAATAATTCTTACCAGAGATACAAAAGACCTGTATAAAGAAAACTACAAAAGACTACTTCAAGAAACCATAAGAGATCTGCATAAATGGAAGAACATACCATGCTCGTGGATAGGAAGACTGAACATTGTGAAAATGTCAGTTCTACTCAGAGCAATCTATACATTCAATGCAATCCCAATCCAGATCTCATCAACATTCTTTAAGGATATGGAAAAACCAATCACTAACTTTATACGGAAAGGAAAGAGACCTTGGATAAGCAAAGCACTATTGAAGAAGAAGAACAAAGTAGGAGGTCTCACACCTCCAGATCTCACAACCTAATACACAGGCACAGTTGTCAAAACTGCCTGGTAGTGGAATAATGAAAGATACATAGAACAGTGGAACAGAATTGAGAACCAAGAAATAGATCCATCAACCTATGGTCAGCTGATCTTTGACAAAGGCCCAAAATCCATTAAACAGGGAAGAGATAGTGTCTTTAAAAATGGTGCAGTCAAAACTTGTTATCCACTTGCAGAAAAATGAAACAAGATCCATACCTCACACCATAAACAAAAACAAACTCCAGATGGTTCAATGACTTAAATATGAAACCTAAAACAAAGTTCATCAAGGAAAAAATAAGGCCAAGTTTTGGGCTCTAATTTATGGCATAAATAGATTATCAAGCATAGCCCAAAATGCACAAACAGGAGAAGATAAACTAGATGATTGGGACCTTCTAAAAATTAAATTTTTACGTGCTTCCAAAGACTTCTCCAAAAGAGTCAAAAGAGAACCTACAAATTGGAAAAAAATATGTGTCAATGACATACTGGCAAGGAACTTATCTCTAAAATTTACAGAAAACTCCAACACCTTGACATCAAAAAGACAAACAATCCAATTTAAAAATGGGCAGAAGACATGAAAAGACACTTCAACAAAGAAGATATTCAGGCAACTAAGAAACACATGAAGAAATGTTTGCAATCATTAGCCATTAGAAAAATGCAAATCAAAACCACCATGAGATACCATCTCACCCCAGCAATAATAGCAAAGTTCAACAAGACAGAAAATAACAAATATTGGTGGATGTGGAGAGATTGGGACTCTCATACACTGCTGGGGAGCTCTGGTAACATAGTGCCTAAGGCACTTGACTGCTAACCAGAAGGCTGGTGGTTCAAACTCACCAGCCACTCCTCAGAAGGAAAGTTGGGGAAATCTACTTCCCTAGTGATACTGCCTTGGAAAGCCAAGTAGGGGCCGCTATGAGTCGGGTCTGACTCTACAGCACATAACAACAACAACAACAATACACTGCTGGTGGGACTGTAAAATGATACAACCATTGTAGAAATCAGTATGGCAATTCCTTAAGAAGTTGGAAATAGAAATACCACTTGACCCAGCAGTCCCATAACTAGGTATATATCCTAAAGAAGTGAAAGCCAGGACAAGAACAGATACATACACACTCATGTTCATCACAACACTATTCACAATAGCAAAGAGATGGAAACAACCTAAGTGTCCATCAACAGAAGAATGGATAAGCAAACTATGGCACATACACACAGTGGAATACTATGCAACACTAAAAAATAATGTAGAATCTGTGAAACACTGCATAACTTGGATGAACTAGGAGGACATTATGCTGAGTGAAATAAGTCAATCACAGAAGGACAAATATTATATTACTTCACTGTTGTAAAAAGACAAGGAAAGGTTTATTTATGGAAGGAAACTTTCTTTGTTGGTTACCAGGATAGGAGGGGAGGGAGCTGATACTGTTAGATAGGTAGAGACAAGTACTGACTTGGGTGAAGGCAAGGGCAATGTACCAATAGTGAGTGATCAACACGATGGCACTGAGGAAAAGGAAGACACAGAGAGGTACACAAGCGGTACAGCCAACAAAGATAAACCCTTTTACATATACAAGACTGTGACAACAAACATTATGTGCCGTAGAGTCGGACCCCAATCATAGTGACCCCTCCATGGGTTTCTGAGGCGGTATCATTACAGAAGTAGATTGCCCAACTTTCCTCCCATGGATAGATATGCTGAATGATCAGGTCAGTCTAGGCAAAAGGGAATATACCCATGACCATATATAAGTTTAGGAGCTCTGGTGGCATAGTGCCTCAGGCATTTGACTGCTAATCAGAAGGCTGCTAGTTCAAACCCACCAACCACTCCTCAGAAGGAAGGTTGGGCAATCTACTTCAATAGTGCTATCACCTTGGAAACACAAGGAGGGGTCGCTATGAGTCAGATCCGACTCAACAGCATTATGTTATATATAAGTTTGGCAGACAATATTTCTACATAAATATTTGTGTGTGCTGTAAGAATGTCCAAACATAAAAAAGCTAACAAGCGGCAAAGTTATGATAACTTCTTGGCCACAGTCAACCACCCTGAGAGAGTGAGCAGTAGGACCTGTGGACTCAAGACCACAGTCTCAGGGGACATCAAACTCAGTTGGCATAACATAATACACAAGAACATTGCACATCCTACTTTGGTGAGTTGCGACTGGGGTCTTAAAAGCTTGCAAGCGGCCATCTAAGATGCAACAATGGGTCGCTCCTCATTCAGAGCAATGAAGAAAGGAAAAAATGAAAGAAGCATGGAAACAATTAGTCCAACAGACGAGTGGACCATGGCAGTCCTCAGCATACATGATCATGAGACCAGAGGAACTAGATGGTGCCCAGCTACCACTGTCAACCACTCAGAAAGGGATCAGTGCAGGAAATCCTGGATAGAGAAAGAGAACAATGTGGAACAAAACTCAAAATAATTTAAAAAAAAAAAGACCAGGTTTACTGGTCTGATAGAACCTGGTGAGACCCCCAAGACTATGGCCCCTGGTAATCCTTCAGGTCTAGAACTGAACTCACTCCTGTGGCTTCCAGCCAAACAACAGACAGGCATATGGGGTGAGCATTTATGTCAGGTAGATATTCTCCTTGTTGTTGTTCCTGTTAAGTGCCGTCGAGTCGTTTCTGACTCATAGCGACCCCATGCACAGCAGAATGAAACACTGCCTGATCCCGCACCAGCCCCACAATCCCTGCTATACTTGAGCCCATCATCGCAGCCACCGTATCAATCCATCTCCTTGAAGGCCTCCCCCTCTTTCG
>NW_006921685.1:6837883-6860813 GCF_000298275.1 Orycteropus afer afer | reverse complement strand
TGGGCAGGCCTGAGTTTCCCCTCCTCACCTAATCCCTTTGGCTGATTGCTCTTCTCTTTGGCTTCCTGGGTTTTACCCCTTTCTCCTGCTCTTCCGGCCTGCTACTCTGTGCTATGCCCGTGCTTACCATGGTAAGCTTGCTCCTGGAGACCCGGTCCCTCTCGGGAGGGTAACAAGGGAAAGATATTCTCCTTAGAGCAATCAATCTCATGGGAGAACACAACAGCAGTGTTTGCACAGGGAGACAGATCAGGGGGGTAGGAATGCATAGGAAGGAAGGACATAGGGAAGAGGTAACTACAGGGAGGAAGTGGGAAGAGAGCTATTACATTGTGGGGAACTGCAGTCAATGTCATGAAACAAAATGTCTACGAACTGCTATATGGGAAAAGAATTTGCTCTGTAAACCAAATCACAATAAAAATTTAAAAAAAAAAAAGAATGGCGAAACATATCCAGGATGAGCAGATTCAATGGGGGTGCATTTATGTTTATCTCCAAGTTTAAAGGCCTTGAGTGTATTTTTCACACAACACCTACCGTATACACAAGCAAACTGGTATTCAAATGAAGAAAAAATTATCTGTTCCAAAGCTAGAGGGCAAAGATGGCTATGTTGTACTCCCTGAAAGATGTTGTATCAGTGGGCAAATTAGGGATTTTTCAAGAATAACTTTAACTAAATAATCTCCTTAGAAGCTAACTCTGAAACCTAACTTTTGCAAAGACTATAACTGCACTATAATATACTGTGGCATAATTAAATTTAAATGAGGATTTCCCCTTCTCTGCCTATAAAAATTAAGAGGGACCTGAACATGCCAGAGGAAAACCCACTACCACTGAGTCGATTCTGACTCATAGCAACCCTATAAGACAGGATAAAATTGTCCCACAGTGGGTTTCCAAGCCCATATATAAATCTTTACAGAAGCAGACTGTGTCATCTTTCTCCTGTGGAGTGGCTGGTAGGTTTGAACAACTAATCTTTTGGTTAGCAGCCAAATGCTTTAACCACTGTGCCACCAGAACTCCTTGGATATGTATGCCACATAGCAGGTGCTAAATAAATGTCTTTTTAATGAATATACAATCAACCAAAAAAATTGTAGCAAAAAGTGCTTGGAGAACACAGAAGCAAAATGAGAAGTTACGAAAAAGCTCAATTTTGCTCTGCAAGCCTGAAATTAGACAAATAAAACTCTGTGACATGTTTTGGTAAACTTGCAAAGAAGCTGGGTGGCAACTACCTGCAAAGCATATTAGGATTTAAAAGGTCAATATAAAACTTAAGCTTGGGAAATTTTAGATTATGCTTATACACAGGTAATGGAAAAATCTTTGTAATAATTAGTGAAAGGTTAGCATAGATAATGAAAATCCATAGCTAATGCATACATTTCAATTTAGTCTATGATTTTGTATACATTTATTGTGCATTTTACATTGACCTATGATCAAATCCTAGTTGACAGGTAGTTGAGGACTCAAAGGCAGGAGTTTGTTTCAGGACATAGTGCTGGGAGTCAAGTGGATGGCATCTGATCTGGTACAACCTCTGGTCTACCCACCTTTGACACACAGAAATGACCTAAGAGGAAGGTACCTTCCTTTCCCACCTCTCCCCAATATGGCAGCCATACTGTTCAGACCTCCATCCTGAACCACCACTCTTGCTGAAAGGGATGAAGCTCCAGACTTCCTACTGAGGATGTGTTGTGTACCAGGCAGTGGGCCAAGCAGTTTACATGCATTATTTCATTTAGCATGCTGTTAGATTTTGTCTCCCTGGCTTAGTAACAGGACAGGGATGAAAGTTACATTTAAAGAACTGGAATAACAGTCACAACATAGGCATTTTCACCATCTATTAACAAAACTAAGTTATATTTTTTTACACCAATTCAACAATTTCCACAGGTAAATTCAGTGATACTGATCACATTCTTCAAGTTGTATGATCATTCTAATCCTCCTTGTCTGAATTACTCCTCCCCCAATTAACATAAATTTACTGCTCTCTCGGAAACCCAAGGAGGGGTCTCTGTGAGTCGGATCCGACTCGGCAGCAGTGAGTAGAGGTAGGTTCCTATCAGGAGATCTGGTGGTGTAGTGCCTAAGGAATCTGACTGCTAACCAGAAGGCTGGCAGTTCAAACCCACCAGCCACTCCTCGAAAGGAAGGTTGGGCAATCTACTTCTGTAGTGATACTGCCTCAGAAACCCAAGGAGGGGTCACTATGAGTTGGATCCAACTATGCAGCAGTGCATTGCATTGTTGCATTAAGCTTCCTATCTGACCTTTTGAGTTGCTGTTGTCAACATGATCCCCTATAGATAGTCCTTTAAAAGAACACAATGCTCAAGGCAGACATTCTTTACTAGTTAACCTAAACTACTATTTGCTTTGAAGATTCCAAGGGATATTTTGGATTTTAAGGCTTAAAGATTATTTCAGAGCAACAGTTTCGGGGTTCACCCAGCCTCAATGGCTCCAGAAAGTCTGGATTCCTTAAGCATATCAAATTCTGTTGTACATTTTTCACCCTTCTAATCAGGTATAAGTTAGATTTTTAAAACACTTACTACACAGCAGGCAATATGCTAAGCACTTTCCATGGATTATTTCAGTCAATCCTCACAATAACCCCATGAGGTAAATACTGTTCAGATTCCCATTTTAAACTATAATTTGAAGTTAAATAATTTGCCCAAGGTCACACAGTAAGTGTAAAGCAAAAACCAGAGAGTCTAAGCAGTCCACAATTTAAAGCACTCAGATATTCTTCAAAATTAATTAATCCATTCCTACTAGGGATTATCACCAAGAACTTTTTTTTTTTCTTAATGTTTAACTTAAATATGCCTTCCTATAATTTTGAATGGAGCTCTGGTAGCATAGTGGCTAAGGCACTTGACTGCTAACCAGAAGGCTGGCGGTTCAAACTCACCAGCCACTCCTCGGAAGGAAGATGGGGCAATCTACTTCCGTAGTGATACTGCCTCGGAAACCCAAGAAGGGGTTACTATGAGTCAGGTGTGACTCGACGGTATATAACAACATAATTTTGAATTAGATCACTTATACTCACTTTTCCCTACCTTGATGTGCTGCTTTCTGAGCAAATGTTGAAAGCATCCCAAAATTCATGTCTTTATTTTTGTTTAGCAAACACTCATGTGGATCTTACTATGTGCCAGCCACTGTGGTAAGTGCCTTACAAATATTAACTCATTTAATTCCCACAAAAATCCAATGAGGTAGGTACTATTTTATCTTCATCTGAGGCACAGGGAGATTAAGTCATTTGCCCAAGGTCACACAGCTAACAACTGTCAAAGTCAGGATTCTAACTCAGGTAGTCTGACTCCAAATTGTTCTATTCCAAATTCTTTAGGAACCTGGAATAACAAATATTAAACAGACCTTTGGCAAAACAGCAGAAATGCCAGAATATCTAAAGAATATTCAGACCCTTAACATTGTTTCATGAATGCCAAGGGTCTGTATACTCCATGCCCTGTTTTGCAAATGCTTAAACTTACAAATATCACTGTAGCATATAATTTCTGCCATAACATATGATCACATGTAAGCTTATCAGAGCCGTTGAATTCTCAAGGCAGAAAAGGCAACCTGAGGTTCAGGGGATGGGCCATCCGCCAGGCTCACTCTGGGCTCACCAGTAGCCCAGAGGCTCACCACATGTGTCTCTACAGAAACACAAACTACTATGTGGTGTGACCTTTCAGCATTGCCAGCAAATAGCTGTAATCACAATTGCTAGATCCACACATGCCAACAATCTACTGTATCAAAAGCCAGAAGAGTGTCTCACTCACCATACTACTAAGCAGAAAAACAACTTTTATCTCAACTCATAAGCACATTTCAACATTATATGAACATTGAAAACACTTCTCCAGTCTATCTTCCCTTATTAAAATGTCTCTTTCCACAATACTATTCAAAGTTTATCCTTCATTTAGTAATCTTTCAGTATATATTTGTGATCAAAGTTTCCAGGGGATATTTAATTGGTTAACTCATTCATTCATTCATGTAGCCAATTTATGGAATGTCTACTATGACTAGGCATACTGTAGTTGCTAATTATAAACCCATGGTGGGAGAGAGACAACAAACAAAATAAAAAACCAAATTGTATAAGTTAAAAGGTGACAGTGCTGTGGAAAAAATTGTGAAACAGGAAGTATAGGGAGTACTTTCAGGACTAGGAGGAGTCCCTGGGTGGTGCAAATGGTTAAGCACTGGACTAGTAATTGAAAAGTTGGCAGTTCAAATCCACCCAGAGCTACCTTAGAAGGGGGTTGCCAGGAGTCAGATTCGACTCAACAGCAATTGATTTGTTTTTGTTGGTAGAACTAGGAGGCAGTTCTCTTTTGCACAGGTAGTTAGGGAAAACATCCCCAAAGGATAGTTAGGCAAAGACCTGAATCAGGTGAGGAAGGGAGCCCTGTAGATATGTGAGGGAACAATACACACAAAAACCCTGAGGCAGGAAAGACCTTGAAAATTCTTGGAACAGCAAGGAAGCCAGTTGGTTGGGAGCACAGTGAATGCAGAGGTGAGGAGGAGAAGGTCAGAGAGGTAAAGGCAAAGGAGGGGGCAGGATGTGTATGGCCTTGGAGGCACAATAAGGGCTTTGGTTTTTATTCTGAGCAAATGGAAACCTACTGGAGGGTTCTCAGTGGCAGAGCTTCTGCAAGCTTACAGGCTTCTTTATATTTTTAATCTTTGTCATTATATAACCACTCCCATGAAGGTCCTTCCTGGAACCTACTCAGGTCTTTCAGGGGTCACAGCTACTGTAACATAGAGGTGCCAGTTTACAGGCAGAGTCTGCTGGGTCAGCATCCTACAGCAGCCATGCCAGAACCTGACCCAATCCACTCTGCCTGTAGATCAAAGTGTGAACTGACACATCTTAGAAGACTTTATCCCATGTTCAAAGCCTTCCCCACTGACTCTAGCCTCATAGGTTCTGAACAATGACAGGTGCTCAAAACTGAGGCCAATCTGTATTAATTTATTAATCTAATCTGTATTAACTTCTGGCAAACTAGCCCTGAAGTTCATGACTCACAGAGTTGCCATCTGAACACTTGCCTATCTAAATATTCCCCAGGGATGGCAAACCTCAGTGTTGGAAGAGACAATGCCAAAGCAGATGATTAATACATAGGTATCAGGAGAATGGTATGTGATTGATTTGTTGGTTGCTTTTCAATATACATGATTCAAATCTAATCTAAATAATAAAAGCATATGGCTAAAGTTGTTTTTAGTCAGGAGTTTACTGGATTACTTTTCAGAGAACAGGAAGGACATAGGAATACTGCAAATTCTATAGCTAAACATATTGCACTCTGGGAAGCAATGTAGTGAGCTTGTTAATCCTTGCATGTTGTGAAGGACAGAATAAATGCCTGTCTGGCTCTAGTGGCTTGGTTGTACTTAGAGTAGTGGCAACCCCTAAGAAGGATGGTACTCTCCAACTTAAAAACACCTTCTTCAACTCTGCTGGATAAAAAGAGACTACAAAAAGCATAACTACCAAATGCAATGTATGGGATAAGATCCTGATTCCAACAAACCAACATGAATTATCCAATTATCAAGTAATTGGATATTAGATGATATTAAGGAGTTGTTAATTTTGTTAGGTATGAAAATGGCATTGAGATCGTATTTTAAAATGTCTTTATATATTAGAAATATACATTTAAGTATTAACTGGTGATATAATACAACCTGTGATTTGCTTTAAAAGGAGCTCTGGTGGCATATTGCCTAAGGTATTTGACCGCTAACTAGAAGACTGACAGTTCAAACCCACTAGCCACTCTCAGAAGGAAGACTGGGCAATCTACTTCTGTAGAGATACTGCCTCGACAACCCAAGGAAGGGTCGCTATGAGTCATATCCAACGCGAAAGCAGTGAGTTTGAGATTTGCTTTAAAACACTCCAGCAAAAAAACAAAAAAAAAAAAAAAAAAAGGAGGTGAAATAAAATTGGCAACATGTTGGTAATTGCTGAAGAAGATTAATAGGTACATGGGGATTCACTGTACTATTCTCTCTTCTTTGGTTCATGTTTAAAATTTTCCAAAATAAAAAGCTTTTCAAAAAGCTTTAAAACTATCATACAGAGGCCTCTCTCTTCTTTGGTACCCAATGCATTCCAGAAATTTGTATAAATATGAAAAGTCCTAACATAAATATTGTTGGCAACTTCAATGATGCATTGTCAAACATTTCATTCTACTTGGGTCAAACATCAAAGTCCATGGAAATAGCAGTCAAGAAATCAAACAACACATTGAATTGGGAAAATCTGCTACCAAAGACCTCTTTTAAACTGTTAAAAAGCAAAGATGTCACTTTGAAGACTAAGGTGTGCCTGACGCAAGCCATGGTATCTTCAACTGCCTCATATGCATGTGAAAACTGGACAATGAATAAGAAAGATTAAAGAGGAATTGATGCCTTTGAATTATGGTACTGGCAAAGAATACTGAATATACCATGGACTGTCAGAAGAATGAACAAACCAGTCCTAGAAGAAATGTAACCACAATGCTCCCTGGAAGAGAGAATGGTGAGACATCTTGACTACTTTGGACCCGTCATCAGGAAAGACTAATCATATTTTGAAAAATAGAGGGCCAACAGAGAGAAACTCTCAATTAGATGGATTGACACAACAGCCACAATAATGAACTCAAATATACCAATGACAATGAAGATGACACAGGACCAAGGCAATGTTCTGTTCTGTTACATATAATGTCATTGTAAGTCAGAGAAGACTCAACAGCAATTAACAATATAAGTATGTTCTCTTTAGATGATTCCCTTCACAAAGAAACACTATAAAGCTCACATCTATGTCCTCGTTTTAGACAGAATAAAGAAAAATATATAGTAAATATTTCAACATCTTTATTTTTTTTCTTTTCCTCCACACCTTAATACACAAGCTCTCATCCAGTGAGTAGTTGATTGACTTTGGCATGCCTAATGCTTTCCATCGTTGGCCAAACAAAACTAAGTTTATTAGACATATGTTTCTTAGCATTAACATCAGCATTTTTAATTTATCCCACTCATTTCTGTAAAATTACATGGCAAAATGCAGTAGAGCATTCAAATATTTGCATCAACAAACACTGAGGCACAAATAAACACATGTGGTGTGACAAAACTGAACTACAAGCTGGTGTGCAATGCCATCCTGAATTGACAGCAAATGTCCCTCCACTCCTTGGTGGACATAAAAAAGAGCACTGTACTAAGTCCAAATATGAAAGATGATTTATGGGGATTCTTATATATCAAAGTGTAATTTATATGAAAAGAAAGCTCAATCTATGGAAGTTGGGACTGCCTTACATTCAAATATATGTTTTTGTACAAATATGTTTATTCAAATACATGTTAATGCTTCTGCTTCAATCCTAGAAGAGCAAAAAGTATCAATACACATAGTCCCCTCTATGCTAGACACTGGTGGAGGACAAGGGAAGAGAGGAAGAAAGATGTTCCCAGTGGTACCAAATTTCCTTCTTACCAAACACAGGATATCCATTTTCCTAAAAGAATAACAGCACACTTGTTGGTTAGGTTCCAAGACCACCTCATCAAAAAATCTAATTACTGAAAATGTGGTCAAATTATAGCGATAATAATAATAACTAATATAATACATGCTTTACATTAATTAAGGAGTTCTGGTGGCATAGTGGCTAAAGCATTCAGCTGCTATATAAAAGGTCAGTGGTTGGAACCCACCAGCCATCCATGGAAGAAAGATGACGTAATCGGCTTCCCCAAAGACTTGCAGCCTTGGAAGCCCTATGAGGCAGTTCTACTCTCTCCTGAAGGGCCGCTATGAGTTGAAATCGACTCGATAGCAGTGGGATTTTTGGTTTTACATGAATTATTTAAGCATCACTATCAACATGTTAAGAAGCCTTGGTGATGCAATGGTTAAATGCTTAGCTGCTAACTAAAAGGTTGGTGGTTCAAAACCACCAGCAACTCCATGGGAGAAAGATGGGACAATCTATTTCTGTAAAGATTACAGCTTTGGAAACCTTATGAGCAGTTATACTCTGTCCTATAGGGTCTGTAACAGTCAGAATCGTCTTGATGGCAGTAAGTGTGGGTCTTGGTTTTGGACCAGCATGTAAAATAAGTGCTATTACTATCCTTATTTTATAGATGAGGAAACAGACTTAAAGGTTTTAAACAGTTTGTCAAGATCACATAGCTAAGTCATAGAACCTATTTCTAATAAGCTAATAGTATGAAAATCGCTAATAATAGTATAGTGCTGCTGTTGTTGTTATTAGGTACCACCAAGTCAGTGCCTACTCACAGTGACCCTATGTACAACACAACAAAACACTGCCCAGTCCTGCACCATCCTCACAATCGATGCTATGTTTGAGCCCATTATTGCAGCCACTTGGTCAATCCATCTCATTGAGGGTCTTCCTCTTTTTCATTCACCTCTACTTTACCAAGCATGATGTCCTTCTCCAGGGACTTGTGTTGTCTGTTGTTGGTTGTCATTGAGTCATTTCCAACTAACAGAGACCCTATGTACAACAGAATGAAACACTACACCATTCTCACAATTGCTGCTATGCTTGAGCCCATTGCTGCAGCTGCTATGTTGAACTATCTCATTGAGGATCTGCCCCTTCTCGGTGACTTCACTAAACATGATAACCTTCTTTAGGGACTAGTTTCCTCAGATAACATGACCAAAGAACAAAAGATGAAGTCTGGTCATTTATACTTCCAAGGAGCATTCTGGGTGCACTTCTTCCAGGACAGATTTGTTCATTTTTCTGGCAGTCTGTTGGTATTTTCAATGTTCTTCACCAATACCACAATTCAAATACATACTTCTTTGTTCTGCCTTATTCACTGTCCAGTTTTCATATGCACATTAGGCTAGTGAAAAGATAATGGCTTGGGTTTTGTTGTTGTTGTTATTTGCCATTAAGTCAGACCCAACTCATAGCGACCCCTCCTTGGGTTTCCAAGACAGTAGCAATACGGAAGTAGATTGCCCAACCTTCCTTCTGAGGAGTGGCTGGTGGGTTTGAACTGCCAGCCTTCTGGTTAGCAGTTAAGTGCCTTAGGCACTATGCTACCAGAGATCCTATGGCTTGAGTTAGGCATACCTTAGTCTTAAAAGTGACATCCTTGCTGCTAAAGAGATATTTTGCAGCATTTTCCCAAAGCAGTAATATGTCATTTGATTTTTTGATTGCTGCTTCCATGAGCATTGATTGTGGATCCAAGTATTATGAAATCTTTGATAACGTGAATCTTTTCTCCACTTATTATGACATTGGTTATAGGTCCAGTTGTGAGCAGTTTTGTTTTCTTTATGTTGAGGTGTAATCCATACTGAAGGCTTTGATTTCAACAGTAAGTGCCTCAAGTCTTCTTCACTTTCAGCAAACAAGGTTGTGTCATCTGCACATCACAGATTGCTAATGGGTCTTCATCCAATCCTGATGCTGCATTGTTCTTCACATAGTCCAACTTCTCAGATTATTTGCTGAACATACAGATTGAATAAATAGGGTGAAAAGATACAATCCTGACACACACCTTTCTTGATTTTAAACCATGCAGTAATCCCTTGTTCTGTTCAAATGACTGCCCTTTGGTCTATGCACAGGTTCCTCATGAACACAATTAAGTGCTGTGGAATTTGAGTCTTCACAATATTATCCACAATTTGTTATGATACACATAGTTGAATGCATTTGCATAGACAATAAAACACACAGCTAAACATCCTTCTGGTATTTCTGCTTTCAGTCAATATACATCTCATATCAGCAATGGTATCTTTGGCCTTCCTTATACATTGTCCAGCTTTCCCATACGTAAGAGGCAACTGAAAATACCATGGCTTGGGTCAGGTGCATCTTAGTCCTCAAAGTGACATCTCTGCTTTTAATCTTTATGGAGGTCGTTTGCAGCAGATATGCCCAGTGCAATACGTCATGTGATTTCTTGACTGCTTCTTCCATGGGCATCGATTGTGGATCCAAGTAAAATAAGATCTTTGACAACTTCAATATTTTCTCTGCTTACCATGATGTAATTTATAGATCCTTGCATATAATGCTAAAAGTATCATTTTAACAACATCTAAACTTGACTCTGGTAACATAGTGCCTAAGGCACTTGACTGTTAACCAGAAGGCTGGCAGTTCAAACCCACCAGCCACTCCTTGGAAGGAAGATGGGGCAATCTACTTCCATAGTGATACTGTCTCGGAAACCCAAGGAGGGGTCGCTATGAGTCAGGTCCAACTCGACGGCACATAACAACAGACTTGTAGGGGTTAGACTGGAACCCTAAAGTATCATTTCTAACATTGCTTTCTGTGGGGAAATGTATTTTAAGTTCCAAACAACCAATTTACAAATATATAGTGATAAAAGTAAGTTAGAAGCAACATCTATTTGGTTAGAAAAATTATCAAACAAATAACTGAAATTAGAAGATAAATACCAGATTTACCTCTAATGGATAATCACAACTAAAATTAACAGTAATAAGTTATGACAAGCCTACTCCAAAAATTACATATGCATATTGTCTAAGGCAACTTTATTTTTCCTTTGCTTTTCTCTTTATAGCAAAAGTAAATCACCTAGGTAAACACAAGACTGCTAAAGACCAACGCAAAATATCTATCAGTTCTAAAGCAATGTTATCTGGAGGCTGGAACTTGCTTGGGAACTATTATCACCTTAAGTCAAATTCAGATGTCACTTATTAAGAAGGAAAATTATTTCTTCGTTTAAATATGAGAAGAAAAGTCCCTTTGCCAAGAAGAGTCTTAGGAGGTAAGATTACTTTTCTTTCCAATTTCCATTTATTTTAGCTTTCAGGGTCCTCCCAACTTATTACTTTCAGCCAAACTGAAAGGGAAGAACAACCAAAAACAGGCCAAGTCAGACTGTCACTACCAGGTTCCAGCCTTGACAAAGGCTTCGGAGTCTGTTTTGTAAATCTTCCTGCCTGTACTTACACTCCTGTGAAACCAACAATTAACTCCAGGAAATGGCAGCTAAGGACAGCAATAATGTCATTCTTATACCAAATGGAAGTGATGACCAGGGAAGAACTGCTCATTTGTATTACACTCACAAATCATTTTACAACAAATCATTTACAACAAACTTTATAATGCAACCACATTTGTCTCCTCTCACCTGCAGCAAAGAAGAGTGAAGAATATCAAAGATATGATGGACCACAAGGACCTCAGCCTTCATGACTTTGAGACCAGAAGAACTAGATGGTGCCTGGCTACCAATGCAAACCGCTCAGAAAGGGATCAAAATTGGAAACCCTGGATAGAGTGGGAGGAAAAATGTGGAAGAAAATTCAAGAACACAAATATAGCCAGATTACTGGTTATATAGAGACTGGTGGAACTCCGAGACTATGGCCCCAGGTTAACCTTTGGGCCTAGAAATGGACTCACTTCTGTGGACTGGCTCTCAGCCCAACACCAGAAAGACCCACAAGCAGAACACCTACCCCAGGGAGATGCACCCCTTATATCAATCAGCCATAAGACATCAGAGGGGCAGCATTCACACAGAGAGAAAGTTGAACAGATAACAATCCATGGACAGGAAGGGCACAGGTAGGGAGTAGTCACAGGGAGGAGAGCTTTTATGGTTGGGTATTATAATCAGGCAATGAAATCAAATATGCATGAACTGCTGAGAGTAAAATAAACCTGCTTCATAAATTTGCACCCAAATCACACACACAAAAAAAAATGCAAGCACATAATAAATACATACAGATCAAAAGTATTCACTAACAGTAGACAAATCACTTATTGCTTCACTTTATTATTAATTTGCCATGTTTTGTTGTTAGAGCCAATGACCCATTTATTAGTAGAAATATCTTATAATTCAGCTTCAGTAAGGATTGTTGTTGTTATTTGCCGTCGAGTCAGCCCGACTCATAGCGACCCCTCCTTGGGTTTCCGAGGCAGTATCACTACGGAAGTAGGATTGCCCAACCTTCCTTCCGAAGAGTGGCTGGTGGGTTTGAACCGCCAGCCTTCTGGTTAGCAGTCAAGTGCCTTAGCCACTATGCTACCAGAGCTCCCCAGTAAGGATTAGTCTACTATAAAAGAAACTTTTATGTCCAGGCAAATCTAAAGGCATATTTCTGGTCCAATTGTTGCAGCCACTGTGTCAATCCTTCTCATTGAGAATCTTCTTCTTTTTCACTAAGCCTCTATTCTCCTAAGCATAATGTTCTCTAAGGACTGGTCCCTCCTGACAACATGTCCGAAGTACATGAGGAGAAGTTTTGCCATCCTCACTTCTAAGGAGCATCCTGGCTGTACTTCTTACAAGATAGATTTTTTTTTTCTTTCTTCTGGCAGTCCATAGTATATTCAATATTCTTCACCAATACCACACCTTTGGTAAGAATTAATTTTTTCAAAAAATTAATGATTTCCTGAAATAAAATGAAAGACCTGGTACAAGAACAATAACAATTTCTCATTTTGTAAAATTACCAACTCTGTATGATGCTAAAGAATAATGGTAATTATATTCATGCTTTATTATGCATCAACTATTTGCTAGTCCATTCAGCTACTTCACTTATAGTCTTCACAACAATCCACAGCCCAATATTGATTACCAGTTACCTGGGTGGTGCAAACAACTTGCTGACAACTTGCTGACAGTTTTGGTGGTTCAAACCCACCCAGAGATGCCTCAAAAGACAGGCCTGGAAATCTGCTTCCGAAAGGTCACAGGCTTGAAAACCCTATGGAGCAGTTATAGTCTGCAAACATGAGGGTGACCTGAGTTGGAATTAAATCGATGATGTTCTGGTTACCGAGTGCCGCTCTGACAAGAATATACCACAAATGGGATGGCCTTAACAAACAGGAGTTTTTTCTCTCACAGTTTGGAGGTTTTAAGTCCAAGTCCAAAGTGCCAGGCTCTAGAGGCTGAGTGAAAGCCCCTCAGCCTTGGGGTCCAGCTCTGCCTCCTGCTCCCAGCCCTCTAGAGCTAGAGGCATTTCTTCATTCAGACAACCACTGGCTGCTGGGGCTGAGAAGCCCAAGGTTGACAAGTAAAAAGACACAGTACCGATGTTACCAAATCATACGGCAGGCCACTAATTCAAGTCCATTGTAAGTCCCAAGGTCAGCAGAACATGACAGGCTGCTGAACAATGACATGGCTACATGCAAGGTCCAAGCATGCCATAAGCTAGAGACCATTCCCAAAGCTGCTTCTTATATAGGGGAAGTAGACCACATACCCAAAGCAGCACCTCAGCTGCTTATGGTAGATCCCACCATGGAGTTGATTGCCAGTCTCATCATGGAGAATAACTACCACCAGCTGCCCAGCCACTTAACCAGGCCCAGCCAAGTTGACACAAAAACATAACCACCACAGATGAGTACTAACAACTAACAATAGGAACAAACTAGTGATTATTAGGTCCATTTTACATAGGAAGAATCCCAGTTTCAGAGGCACAAAGAGAAAGACCTAAGGGTCCATAGCCTAGGAAGGGAAAGAATGGAAATTCACACTCAGATCTATCTGACTTCAAAACCCACACTCCTCCTTCTTGGATATATAAGTGCCCAACACAGTGTTCATTTGATGTCTCCTCCCTCCTCAGTAACCTGGGAAAGTTACAAGGCAGATAAGACCCAGCATTATCAGTGAATGAGCATTACCTTCTCCTTGGGGACCAAATCAATCATGTTGAAAATGGTGAAGTTGAAAAGAGGGTATTGATTATTTTAGATGGGTGCTATTACGACAACAAGGTGTTTTGAAAGCATAACCATCTGCACCTCGGACAGGACCAGAATACAAAGTTCTTAGTAAACCAAAAAAGCAGTCAGAAGCAAATTAATGAATTCAGAAAGAACAAGCCCATCTGTCCGTGATGTTTTAATCTACCCATACAATCAACAAGATTGAATAGAGGACAGGAGGGCAGACTAAATGACTTCTAACATTTATTTTATACCACTGTGATTGTATAGGATATTACTTTCAAGGTGCCCAAAGAGTTTCTTTATACAATGTATTTATTTTCTCAACTTTCCTAATAACTTATTTGCAAATAGGTATTATACTGTTTCCAAGTTAAAGATAATACTGACAAAAGGACACTCTCCATATGAGAAAAATCACAGCAGAACCAAAATCATAACCCAATCTCTTGTACAGAATTTATTTCACTGGATGAAGTTGCTACTGGATAAAAGTGTCAACTGTGAATACTGGTGCTTTTCAACCAGTGTGCTGAGAATAAGTGACAGATGGACTGAAATATTCATTCTCTCACTGGGGGCTGCTAGGCAGGGCCAGGCTTATCCAGAACTGCAAACCAGTTATCTCCAGCCACTAGAGGTCTACACCTTTGCCTTCAGTGTGCCATACAAATATTATTCTTTTCCAAGCATTCTATGCATGAAAAAGATTTGAAAGCATTGGTAAACAAATCTGTCATTTCACTCACTCTCTTAATCAGGAAACGTTAACAGCTTGGAAAATTCACAATGTACCTAAAGTGGCTTAAATAACCTCTCCCTCAATTCTCTTCCCTAACCATGGGGCCTTTATTTTTCTAACAGCTGTTGGCCAATGTCATTCCAGACTGAGGATGACACACTCCCTGAAGTACTGTGTACAGGGCTGTGTAAACCAAGGTAGGAGGCCAAGCTGAAGGCACTTCTACACCTCAAGTCAGGAGATGCCAAAGGTGGAGTTCCCACACAGCTCAATTCTCCAATTACAGACCTCCATTACCTGAAGGCCACCTCAGGAAAAATTACCAAGGTGTGAGTGCCTACTGAAAAGTCATAAAGGTACCACAAGAAAGCAGCATGAAAGGCAGCACAGAAGACTTCCCTTCTCACTATTTCATCCTCCATTGTGTTTATCCATCCACAGTAAGGTGTACAATCATAAGAAGAGTGTGTTGCAGTGAATTACTTGGTATGGGTCATCTAGCCATGGTCTTTTGTGACTCCCACCAGGTGACTGGGTGGAACTATGTAAATGTGAGATGTTTTGTGGCCTACCAAGGGGATTAGATAGCTTGTTACTAATGTAAATAAGGTACAAGGCACTGTTGTGGGGTAGAACCATGGAAATAAGGTATGTGGAACCCTAATATGGAGATTGGTCAGTGTTATCATTCTGCTAGGCTTAAAATGAGCCCTCCCAGAGGCAGAAGGGGGATCTCACTACCATCAAGATGGAGATTAGCAGACAGTGGAGCACATCCTTGAATCCAAGATCCCGGTGCTGAGACAATGGCAGAAATATGGCAAAGAATCAACAGAGAGACTCTGGCAGCAGAACTGAGAGACTGGCACAAGACAGAGCAGCGAGCTTGCAGGCCTATGGAGCAAGAAGCTGAGTGCTTTTGGAAAGGAGGCTTGCTGGCAGAGTGGGGTACACCTAGGTGTACCTATCAACAGAGCTAAAAGAGCTTTGTAACACTTGCCCAAGCAGGGTAGAGGTGAGGCCAAAGGTCAAAGGCCAAAAAGAAGCATGCCTCAGGGCATGGCCGAAAGGAGGCTGGTCTGATTGAAGAATTGTATCCTGAGTGGTCCTGAACCTGAACTGCAACCTGTTACTTCCCTAATAAACTCCATAACCATGAGTATTATCTGTGGGTTATGTGTGCCCACTGCAACAAATTATCGAACCCAGCAAAAAAATAGTGAATGCCATGGGAGGGACAGCTGGTGTGAGAATTGGTAAAAAGGTTGAAGTCTGGCAACAAGTCTAACTTTTGCTTTATAGGAATCAGTCCTGGGCTGTTGCTGATGACCCTTCTCTCTCTTCCTCGTTAAGTCAGAGGAGATCAGAGGATGCCATCCCCAAGCCCTTTTTTCAGACAGCCACAGAAGTGGTCTGTTTATTAAGACCAATCTGTGTGCAGCGAAAATGCTACAGTAAGATGGGCCTGTGTCATGCCAAATGTTCCTCTGCCTGGAAGCCCACAAGTCAGGAAACAGAGATCTCCTGGTACCCGTCCCAAAACAGATGTCTCCTCTTTCTGCTTTACTCGTCCTTGCAACATGTCAAGAGCAGCACTCAGACCAATATTTTATGAGGCAAAAAAAAAAAGCATTACTATTAGTAAGGAGAAAAAACCAAACCAGTTGCTGTCAGGTTGATTCCAACTCATAGTGACCCAACATATGTTAGAGGAGAATTGTGCTCTCTGTGGTTTTCAATGGATGATTTTTCAGAAGCACCTTTCTTTCTTCAGAGGCACCTCTGGATGGATATGAACTGCTACATGTTTTAGTTAGTAGCCTAAACTACTACTTAACCATTTGCACCACCCAGGGAGCCAATGACAGTAAAGGAAGGTACAAGTTATATGGAAGTCAGCAACACAGTGCATATACAATAATAGAGAATACTGAAATGTCAAGCCTGATATTTAGCTCTCTCATTGTCAGGTATCTTGCCCCAAGCCCAGAGGAGTTTCAGCCTCATAGCAATAACTCTGTTTAGCTCCTTCATACCTACCCCAACCTAGTCTCTTACCCAA
Source organism: Orycteropus afer afer (assembly GCF_000298275.1). Classification (NCBI taxonomy): domain Eukaryota; kingdom Metazoa; phylum Chordata; class Mammalia; order Tubulidentata; family Orycteropodidae; genus Orycteropus; species Orycteropus afer. The sequence continues at coordinate 6,844,153 of NW_006921685.1, read as the reverse complement.
ACCTGCAGCTAATAGCCTATTCATACATGCCCATGTACACAAAGACAGAAGCAATGTCATTACCATGCTGGATGATAGCCCATCAACACCCTGTTCAGTTAGTCTTAGTCTCTACTTCACACTTTCATGTCCTAACCCTAATGCAGGTTCCCTAACCCTAATGCAGGTCTACCCTGTGAACCTCAATTATGACCTCAAGGTTCTCCTGGCTTTTCTTAATCATCTGGCAGGATGCTCTGACCATGGGTCAGTACTCACATTCACCTTCTGCTCCAAACATGAGCAGCCCCCACTTTCTGCCTGACCCCAGAGATTTGGGTCCCTTCCTTGCTACCCTCATACCCAGAAACAACTTTGCCTAGACCTATTCTGCAACCAAAGTTCTGTTCACAGATCACCAGGAAAAATTCAAGAACTCCAAACAAAAGAATAACAATAGGAACAGGACCTCAAAGTCTGAGGAGGAAATAGGAAATTTTTTAAATTAGGCCTAAATTTATTATTCCAGATAGAAGACAGAAAGCTAGTGTGAGCCTTTGAGGGCAGATACACTTGGACAAGCAAAGGTTAGAAGGTTAGCTTTTCTTAGATACTGTATCATCTTAATTGTCTCCATAAATGGCCAATGAGACTCTCAGGACAGACAGTTGGCTGACTTCCTTGATGATGTAGCCCTGCAGTCATCATATCTATGAATTTTGTTGTAAATCTGACAGCCCTTGACTTAGATGACTTCAAATAAGTCCCTGGCTTCTTTGTGTCTGTTTTCCCAGCTTTAAAGCTCACTTTTGAGCAGCCTAAAAAGCCTGTGCACATTATAGGGGAAAAAAGTCATCAGATACATTCAAGGGGTACTATTATTCATGTGTGTTTATTCCTAAACTATTTCCTACTCCTAAACAAGTCTTTGGATTGACAAATGTTACATACACCTTCTTGTTGTTATGTGCCGTCGAGTCGGCCCCGACTCATAGCGACCCCTCCTTGGGTTTCCGAGGCAGTTATCACTACGGAAGTAGGATTGCCCAACCTTCCTTCCGAGGAGTGGCTGGTGGGTTTGAACCGCCAGCTGTCTGGTTAGCAGGCAAGTGTCTTAGCCACTATGCTACCAGAGCTCCCATACACCTTCTTAGCAAGAGAGATTTTTGAAAATATAGCTGATTGATCAGGGTAGGGCATCACCTCTTCAGGCTCATGTTTACATTTACCAGGAAACTGTATTAACACCCTAAGGTGTTTTTAAAACTCAGAATGCAGCAGCAATAAGGCCACTGTTAACAACTGATGTATTCACAATAACACAGACAGAAATGCATTGCTAGTACTTTGTGTTACAGACTCAAAATTATCTTTCTACCCACCTGGAAAAAGAACCTCAGGAATGGTGTAAGCTATCATGTATCCTTTTGATGTTTAAATGTTGCCAATTATTTGGAGTTTCAAAGGCAGATTTTTAAATAAAGTAGGATAATGACAGATCTAAATTTACCATAGTGTAGATTCATCAAAGAATCACTGTATCTTTATATTGTTAAGAAAAAATAAACTTTAAATCTTTTTAAAATCACCAGCCAAAAGCTCAAAATCTGTAGGAGTGAGCAAAGGAAAAGAGACAGGATAATTATAAAAAGATAAATTGTTTTGTGAAGGTGTTTTTGTGGTAAAAAGTGTATGATGCAGTCACCCTGGCACACAAAGATGTTAAAAACCACATGGATGTACAAATGAATAAATGTTCCCAAGATAAACTACAAACAAAACATTGTGACTTTTCTTTGCTGTACTTGGATTTAAAGTCTGTTCAGATTTTTCAGAAAATTCTTTGGAATTGTCACTCTCAAATACTGTTTTTTAACAATATTTTCATCTTTATTATTTCAAAGTTGTCTGTCTCCAGTTCAGTTCACTTGAATGACTTTTTTACTGCACGCCTACTAAGTGTCCATTCATCGCCAGATACTGGGGATATAAACGATGAATAAAACACAGTCTCTGCCTTGAGGAGATTACAGGCTAGCAAAGTAAACAGACATATAAGTGGATACTTTTGCATAGCCTTAAATAAGGGATAAGATATATTCATGTTTGATTTAATAGAAATATACCTTTGGTCCTTTCCATCTGTAAACACAGCATTCCCAGGAGCAAGGAGGAAACATTTACTTTACTGATACTTCTCCCAGGGGAAAAGGGGATCACAAATAATATCATCTCATGTGAGAAACAACCCATTAGGAAACTTCCCCTAAAAACTACTAGTGGCTATTCATTTAAAAAAAAGACAGTACAAGGACCACAAAGTAAACTTGCTCAAAGGAGATACTTAACTTTTTAAACATTCCTGACAAGTTACCACCTCTTTTGACTCGTAAATGCTGTGAATTTAAATGCCTTAAATCAGATAATGGCTATTTAACAGTCAAAAAGAAAAGAGAATCCTTATCCACACCCTTGCTTACAGTCTAGAAATGATGAGTTCCAGGTTTCAGCATCTCCTTGCCCAGAAGAAGCAATCCAGGGCTCTGTGCAGAACACAAGCACCCAAGTGTGCTCAGGTCGCCACCCAAGTGGGCTCCACATGAATAGTACAAAAAACTCCAGAAACTTATGTCACATTTCTAGCAAAGCAGGACTCAAAAAACAGGGGAGTAAGGTGAGAAGGAAAAGGAAATAAAGGTAAACATGGTTACATGGATAAAAATGCACCGATGTTTAATTCTCAGAGGGTTTCAAGGCCAAATACATTAGCAAAACTGGATATAGTTCACAGAAAGCACTGGAATATCCTCTCAAAAAAATCCAATAATCAAATTTAAATAATAATAAAACAGTGGCATTTCCTGGAAACTGTAAATAAATTAATCCAAAAACAAATAATAATTTATTTTCAGGCTGTTATAATTTTTTTATCAATCCCAAGGATAAGTTTCATTTGACATAATTAACCATCAGAGAAGTCAGATCTCTTTAAAACCTGTTTCCCATAATCCCGAGAATTAACAAAGTATGTCTGAAAATCACAGATTCAGCAAGATGAATTCTGTATCATACGTGACACCAGAGAAACACTAACAGGCTAAAATGCTTGTAATCGTCTTAAGAAAGATGAAAGAATAAAATAGAAATATGCTAAATGTATTACACAGACCTTACCAGTGACCATTACACAGAGCTTATGATCCCCTTCATCTGAAACTATGTTGCTGTTGTTACTAGGTGCCACTGAGTCAGCTCCAACTCTCAGCGACCCCATGTACAACAGAATGAAACAATGCCTGTCTTGTCCCATCCTCAAAATTGTTGCTATGTTTGAGCCCATTGCCGCAGCCACTGTGTCAGTCCATCTCGTTGAGGGTCTTCCCCTTTTTCTCTGATCCTCCACTTTCCCAAGCATGATATCCTTCTCCAGGGACTGGTCCCTTCTGACAACATGACCAAAGTAGGTGAAATGAACTCTGGCCATTCTTGCTTCTAAGGAGCATTCTGGCTTCAGGACAGATTTGTTCATACTTCTGGTAGTCCAACATATTTTCAGTATTCTTCACCAACACTACAATTCAAGGCCATCAACTTCTCTTCAGTCTTATTATCCAACTTTCACATAGATATGAGGTGACTGAAAATACCATGGCATTGGTCAGGCACAACTTAGTCTTCAAAGTGACATCTCTAACACTTTAAAGAGGCCCCTTGCAGCAGATTTGCCTAGGACAATAGAACATTTGATTTCTTGACTGCTGCTTCCATGGGTGTTGACTGTAAATCCAAGTAAAATGAAATCTTTAACAGCTTCCATTTTTTCTCCATTTTTCATGATGTTGCCTTATTGTTCCAGTTGTGAGGATTTTTGTTTCCTTTATGTCAAGGTGTAATCCATACTGAAAACTGTAGTCTTTGATCTTCATCAGTAGGTGCTGCAAGTCATCTTCACTTTTAGCAAGCATCATCTGCATTTTGCAGATTGTTAATCAGTCTTCCTCCAGTCCTGATGTCATGTTCTTCTTCACAATGTCCTGTTTCTCAGATTATTAGATCAGCAAACAGACTGAATAAGTATGAAGAAAGGATACACACCTTTCCTTCTTTTAAAACACACAGTATCCCCTTGTTCTATTTGAACAACAGCCTCTTGGTCTATGTACAGGTACATCATGAGCACAATTAAGTGTTCAGGAATCCCCATTCTTCACAATGTTGCCCACAATTTATTATGATCCACATAGTCAAATGTCTTTGCATAGTCAATAAAACACAGGTAAACATCTTTCTGATATTCTTTGCTTTCAGCTAAGATTCACCTAGCACTTACTGATGAAGATTAAAGAATACAATCTGCAGTATGGATTACATCTCAATATAAAGGAAACAAATCTCCTCACAACTGGACCTATAAGCAGCATCACAATAAATGGAGAAAAGACTTAAATTATCAAAGACTTCACATTGCATGGTTCTACAATCAATCCAATGGAAACAGCAGTCAGGACATCAGACGACATATAGCACTGGGGAAATCGGCTAAAAAGGACCTCTTTCAAGTGCTGAAGAGGAAAGATATCTCCTTGAGGACTAAGGTGCACCTGACACAAGCCATGGCATTTTCAGTCACATCATATGCATGTGAGAGCTGGACAATGAATAAGGAAGACCAAAGAAGAGTTGGTGCTTTTGAGTTGTGGTGCTGGCAAAGAATGCTAGAGTACCACGGACTGCTAAAAGAACTAACAGATCTGTCCTGGAGGAAGGGCAGCCTGAATACTCCTTGGAAGCAAGAATGGCCAGACTTCATTTCACCTACTTGGTCATGTTGTCAGAAGGGACCATTCCCTGGAAAAGGCTTGGTAAGGTGGAGGGTCAAAAAAGGAGAGGAAGGCCCTCAACGAGATGGATTACACAGTGGCTGCGGCAATGGGCTCAAGTATAGCAAGGATCATGGAGCTGGCGCAGGATTGGGCAGTGTTTCACTCTGCTGTGCACAGGGTCGCTATTAGTTGGAAACGACTCAACGCACCTAACAACAACAAGAGCCATCTGACATCAGCAATGATATCCCTCGTTTCACATCCTTTTCCAAACCCAGCTTGAATTTCTGGAAGTTCTCTGTCAATATACTGCTGCAACCATTTTTGAAACTATATGATCTAAGTATTATAGTCAAAATTTTTTGAACTGCTTTAGCACCTGTAAATCTCATTTACCCTCTGTGCTCTTGAACCTCTTCTTAAAGCATCCTTGTAGTATTCTGCTTTTTAAACGTGTCTGAATTTCCTCCTCCTGTAAGTTGTCAAACCCACAAGCCATGCCTTCGAAAGAAGGTTGGGCAATCTAATTCCATAGTGACACCGCCTCAGAACTGCTAGCACTTCCTTCTGATTAGCAGTCAAATGCCTTAGGCACTTCACCACCAGCTCCTAACAATCTATACCCAGTACCCACTGCCCTCAAGTCGGATTTGACTCATAATGACCCCTCCTTGGGTTTCCGAGGCACTATCACTCCTCAGAAGGAAGGTTGGGCAATCCTACTTCTGTAGTGATACTGCCTTGGAAACCCAAGGAGGGATTTCTATGAGTCGGGGACAACTCGATGGCACATAACAACAACAATTGCTACGGAAGTAGATTGCCCCATCTTCCTTCCGAGGATTGGCTGGTGGGTTTGAACCGACAGCCTTCTGGTTAGCAATCAAGTGCCTTAGGCACTACACTACCAGAGCTCCTTGTAAATCAGTTGACTTAAGTTGATTATAATTGCTTTTCACATAATCATAAACAGGAATGTGATTTAAAACAGAAGAGGCTAGAAGATAATAATGAAAACCAAGGCCATGGTAGGCAAAAAAACCCATAATTGAGAAAGCATTAGATGATTAGGAGATTTTAGTATAACAATAAAATTAAAGAACCAAGTCTGTTTCTACAGATTATAGGACAGTAATATGATAAACTATATAATATCACATTTTATTTACAATAAACTTTCTCTTAATTCTAGGATACAATTGGCCAATAATATATCTGGATATTTGTAATAATAACTGTGATAGTTGAAGATGTGTCAACTTGGCTGGACTCCAGTTGTGAGCGGTGGTTCCCATGATGGATCACATGACTGCGTTCTAAGCAGCCGGTCGGCCTAGGGGGAGTTTCCCCAGGGGTGTGGCCTACCTGCAATACTATCCCAGGGACAAACTGGAAGAACGGCATTCCGGACTATATACTTCCTGGAGCGAGCAGCTCGCTGCTCGCCCTGGAGGTTTTCGGATTCATT
>NW_006921685.1:6814527-6833933 GCF_000298275.1 Orycteropus afer afer | reverse complement strand
GGCCCTGGGCCCCATCCCCCTCCAGAGACGAACTTTTCAGCTTGAACTTGTCGGCTTCTACACGCTTGTGAGCCATTTATCTAAGATAAATTTCTCTCTCTCTCTCTCTTTCTCTCTCTATAAATATATATATATATATACTTTGCTGGTTTTTGTGTTTCTCTAGAGAACCCAATTCAACACAATAACCTTGTTAAATAATATTATTTCTCAAAGGAGGGGAATTTTCCAAAAATTTCTTAAACTCAAATGTAAAGAAGAGAAAAAATAGAACTCAAGTACTCAAGTACTAATTTTTTCTACATCTTTCATGCACTTCTTAGAAATACAAAATTCTTTGAAAGAACATGAAGTAGTTCATGGAGGGGAATTTGAAGTAACAAATTTGCAACATTTTTTTTTTACTTCCAAAGCTTTCTTTACCACTGCAGAAAAGATGATTATATGTTTATTCCCTCAATGATCTCATTTCTATTTTTTTCAACTTTTTATTGTGATTTGAGTGAGAGTTTGCAGAGCAAATTTGTTTTCCATTCAACAATTTATACACAGTTACTTCATGACATTGACTGCAGTCCCACAATGCAACAGCACTCTTACCACTTCCTCCCTGTGTTTACCATTTCCGTTTGTCCTTACCTATCCTTTCCTGGCTTCTGAGGTTTATCCCTAGGTAAATGCTGCCCTTTTGATCTTCTATGGTTGATTGTTCTAAGGAACGTGTACTTCTCTGGTGTCACAGTTCACCTTATAGGACTGTCTATTGTTTGGCTGAAAACTGAGCCACAGGGCTGACTGAGTTCAGTATCAGGCTTCAAGGGTAACTAAGGGCCAAGTTTTGGGGGTTCTACCAGTCTCTATCAGACCAGTAAGCCTGTTTTTATGATTTTGAGTTTTCTTACACATTTCTCTCCCACTGTATCTAGGACCTTCTATTGTGATCCTTTCAGAGCAGTCAGTAGTGGTAGCCAGGCACCATCTAGTTCTAGTCTCAGGGTCATGGAGGCTGATGTTTGCATGGTTCATTAGTCCTTTGGACTAATTGTTTCCATGCAGTTTTTATTTTCTCCACTCTTCTTTGCTTCAGGTGAGAAGAGTCCAATAGTTGCACCTTAGATGATTGTTTGATTTCAACTTTTTAAAGTGCCTTTCATAGTATGTATGGTGACTTTCGTTTCATATCCTTTGTGAATAAAAGAAGAAAGTTAAATACCAACCAAATTATGGGAAATATATTGATTTTGAATGCCAATAGTGATTTATATTTGTAAATGTACTTTCCTTTAAGTATACAGAAGCACATCATATAAATGTATCCTCCCACGTAAATGGGAGTTACAGACTTCTTTAATTTTTGTAATTCTGAGTTTGTAAACTCAGAAATGTTCTATTCAGGAGACCAATGTATCTAGTTATACTAAATCAAATGAAACATAATCACAGAGACTTCACACTATTATAAATAGTATTATAAATAGTCAATTCTCATTTATTCAAGGAATCACTGTAGTGTCAGGAATAACTCATTTCTTCATTACCTAGTATGGCTTTACTAGCCATAAGTCTTTGTAAACTCCAGGTGGAATTTGCTGTGAGAAACTAAGTAGCTCCTGATTGTTAAAATCATCCACCTGGGGTATTTCTGTTTTGCGCAGCACAAAGTAATTTTCTGGGAAGTTTGCTCTCTCTCTCAGGTGTATAGAATTCTGATGTTGGGATTGGTTAGTTTGGCCTCAAAAGGTGCCCTCCTAGAGGCAGAAGAAGTCTCTCTGCTGGCTGCCAAAGCTGTGCTGCTAAGAGAAACACTCTGCTGAGAGACACGCACTGCTGAGAGAGAGATGCCGCGAGACTGCTGGCAGAAAGACTGAGAGAAACTGTTGGCTGAGAGACAGCAGGCTGAGAGAGACTGAGCGTTGTTCCTGAACTTGAATTGTAGCCTGGTGCTTCCCTAATAAACCCCATAATCTGTGAGTTCTGTGTGGCCACTGCAGCAAATTATAGAACCTAGAAGAGAGTGTTGGGTGCTTTGGGAGGAACAGTTGGTGAAAGGGCTGGAGGGAGCAGCATGTCTGGCCTTGCAGGAATAGGCCTTGGGCTACTGATGGTCATTCTGTCTTCCTCTTGTGGGGTTAGAGGAGGTCAGAAGATATAGCCTCCTTGCCTCTGGCACCATCCTTTCTGCTTCCAGTATCTTAAATATTTTATTGGCAGGCATCACTCCAGCAGCAGTAATAAACTACCTACTCTTCATGGTTAGGGAGCTCTGGGGCATAGTGCCTAAGGCACTTGACTGCTAACCAGAAGGCTGGCGGTTCAAACCCACCAGCCACTCCTCAGAAGGAAGGTTGGGCAATCTACTTCCGTAGTGACACCGCCTCAGAAACCTAAGGAGGGGTGGCTATGAGTTGGATCCGACTCAACGGCAGTGTGTTTTGTATTCGTGGTTAACTTACCATGAGACAGGCACCATTCTCAACATTTACTAGAGATTCTGACTTTCCACAGCTATTCCATGAGATCAGTACTGTTGTTGTGCCTATTTTACACATGAAGTGTACAGGGATGTCAAGTGATTTGCCTAACATCATAGTCTGAAGTGGCAAAGCAGGCTTCCAATTTCTGACAGCAAAATTCTCAAAGCTACACAAAGCTTCTTTTTAGATAAGGATAAAATTCTGACATTATAAGCTAATGATTCTTAACCTTTTGGGGGCACTGACCTTTGGAAAATCTGATGAAAGCTACTGCTCCTAAACTCAAAAGATAGTGGATATATCAACACATTTTTTAATGTTGCTATAATTTCACAGAAGAAGCTCTGGTGGCAAGTGCCTAAGGCATTTGACTGCTAATCAGAAGGCTGGTGATTCAAACCCACCAAGCACTCCACAGAAGGAAAACTGGGCAATCTACTTCTGTAAAGATTTACCACCTCAGAAACCCAAAGGGGGTCGCTTTGAGTGGGAATCAACTTGATGGCAGTGAGTTTGGTTTTTGGTTTTATAATTTCATAGGGTTATTGACCACCCTTCCACCCCCATCCATTGCTGCAGCCCAATTTCAAGTTAAGAATCCTAATGTATTTGTCTTGCTCTGCAGTACTATTTACTTATTCTCATATTGCAGTATTAAATATTAAACTTTAAATATTAAACTTCCTTTAATGATTTATAATACTAATTTCATTTACAAAACTTTAAATCAACATGATCTTATTTACAAAAATTGCATTACAAATTCTCAGGAAAACTGCTCATAATGCTTAGACAAAGAATCATAGAGATTTCAAGAAGTCTTCTACTTTCCAGATGAGTTCTACCACATACTTAGTGAGCAGTTTCCCACAAACTGCTATCAAAGCACCTTATGTCTGAAAGTTATCTAAGTTATAAATGCACAACTGAAGTTCCCTATCCTTATAGTCACACCTTCTTCAGATCTGATAGTAAGAAAGTCCCATGACTGATTGTAGATAAGAAGGACTTTACCTTTCCAAATTTAATGTACTATAGTTAAATAGCCATGTTCACTGGTTTTGATTGCATCATTGCATTTTCTGATCTTTCTGATAACACAAAAATATTAGACTTCTCAAGGGGATGTCCTGGAGCTGATGGTCTCTCATTTCCTTTCCAACCAGAGTTTAGGGGAATGGATAGCTGGGAATTGATATTTTGATTTGTTACTTGGCGGGACTAAGTAAACATTCTTAGAAGAAACTAAACCAAAAAAAACAAAAGTGATTGCCATTGAATCGATTCCAAATCATAGCGACCCTGTAGGGCAGAGTAGAACTGTCCCATAGAGTTTCTAAAGTTATAATCTTTACAGAAACAGACTACCATATCTTTCTCCCACATAGCAGAAGTGGCTGGTGGGTTCAAACCTTAGACCTTTCCATTAGCAGCCAAATGCTTAACCACTGTACCACCAGAATGCCTTATGGTCCCCATACTTGAAAATTAAGTATTATCCCTACATTCAGTAGACGAATGTGAGCCAACACTTCTCTGATTTCTAGGACTTAATCTCCTTGAAACTACATGAAGAATCTAAGGCTGCTCTGCCTTTAAAGGTGTCGATCATACACAAAGAAACCTAGCACAGTTGGAAGTAATAACCACAGCATTCTTTGTTTCTAGTGAGTTTCTCAAAGTGTAAAGGGATTAACTGCTCTCAAAGAAAGGTCCTGACTCTTTTCTACTTCAAAGGTTGAGAACATGAGGGATGGATTCTCTTCTGAGAATGCCACAGTTGACTTCATTTTGCATCTCTCCAGAGAGCTAATCAGGAGGCATCCTGACACTAGCAACAAAACAAGCCAAGAATTAGTCTGGCTAATGTAGATGCTGTCTGGTAGGACACAGTCACCACCCATCTCACAAGTTCTGACCTACCAACCTTCAAGTACTTTGTCGTGCCGCTCCTTCCCTGAGATCTCCCTCTTCTCAAACTCCTTTTGGATTTATTAACTCTGGTGTTCAATTAGCCACTTTATTCTATATTAAATTTGTCTAATCTAGTCTCCTTCTGTCTTGTTGTCATTAATTGTTTAATTAACTTATCCTATAACTTTAATATAACTTTTTGTTTTGTCATACAGCTCAACTGTCTATAATACACTATTATACATATATACGGCCTATATTCATTATTCCTCAGACTCTAAGATTGAGCTTTAGTTAAAAAAAAAAAAAAGTTACCACTGAATAATCAACTATGACTCATGGCGACTCCTTGTGCTTCAGAATAGAACTTTGATCCACAATATCATTTGAAAGATTTATTTCTTTAATTTACTAAAGCTATTTCCTAAATGTGATTTTTTGCCACTAAATATGTTCCCCATAGTCCTGCCAGGTTTCTTAATTCTGAATCTTGTCAGGTAAGAAAAGACTATACTAACTGCACGGACTAAACTTAATAATACTTAATATTCCATTTTCCTTTAAAAAAAAAAACTATATTACAAAATGATGAGCAGGCAGAATTGAAATGAAGAAGTTAAATCTGCATAGAAACAATAAGAATAAAAAGTTTTAAAACATTTATCTTTGGCTACTAGTCCCATGACTCTCTGATTGGAAACCAAGGCCGCATTTAAAAAGATGGTCACCTTGGAAAGCATAGATATCTCTAAAAATAAAAATCAACATTTCCAGACTCTGTCATAATGGTTTCCTGGTAAACAGAGACACATGCTTGCTATTCTAGCCCCACATGGGGGTTGAAACAATTAATTATTCAATGTTTGGAAAGTGCTTTGAAGATAAGAAGCTAAGTGCTAAAAATCATCATCTATTTTCAGCAAACCGCACTTAAAGTGAATTCACCAGGTTTATTGTTGGAACCTGAACCATTAGTGTAAGTTCATCTTTCCTTTTTCCATTTCATTTGGACCATCAGACCAAATAGCAACACCCATATGGTACCTTCCTTCTGTTTTGCTCAACCTGTTGAGTATCCTGTGAGTAAAAATACTAGTCCTTAATTCTGAGAGAAAACATAAATTCCATTAATGTGGTTTCACTGGAATTTACAGTGATCTGCTTATTAGATGTCCTCCTTCTGCCTTTTATTTAGGTAAAAACAATGAATTTATAAAATATGTCATTTTTAAACTCTGAGAGTAATTAAAAGCTACTCTAATGCTCTTCGACCATACTAGTTATCACTCAAGCAAACATTTATTTTGGTGCACATAACTGTATTACATGTATAAATTTAGATGAATGATCTAAGAATTAGCAAGCTATTCCATTTAAATTTAAAAAGTATTTTAAATAGACAATTTTTACTCCTTATCAACAAAATACCCTGGTTTGTATTTATTCATTTTAAACCTTAAATAATGGCCCTGATTGAGAGGTACTATTTTACAGCAAAGTATAACTCAAACCCACAAAAAAGCCACTTGTATTCATGCTAAAACAAAGGAGGAGAGATATTCAGTGGTTTTTAAACAGGGACTCACTAACTGGTCACACTATACAAAGCCATCACACAGTAAGTATGGCTAGTTTGGGATTAAATATACAAATCATTTTCACCTCTGTCCATTCTGGAGGTCTCTACTACCCTAGAAAATAAATAATTTTGTCCAAATGTTATTTTTTCCTTTTTTCTCCCACACGAAAGATCACATTTACAAATGTCCTAATTTCATGTTTTTGAGAGTTAAAAGCTATACTGATATAATCTTGCCGGATATTGGACTAGTTTCCCATTAGACCAAGTTCAATAGCATTTCTCTAAAAAAAAAAAGGCGGGGGAGGCTTATGTATTTTAATCCCCAAAATCCAGTTTTAAGAGTCATCTTTGCTTTTAGAAAAGGCTTGTTATTTTAACTGCAATATCTTTTACAAATCTATTAACCAGTCACCAGCTACTGTGGAATAGATTCCAGCTAACGGCGACCTCATCTGTGGCGGAGTAGAACTGTGCTCCACAGGTTTTCAATGGCTGATTTTTCAGAAATAGATCACCAAGCCCTTCTTCCTAGGTACCTCTGGGTGGACTCAAACCTCTAACCTTTCAGATATCAGTCAAGCTCATTAACTACTTGCACCACCCAGGACTCCACAACTCTTTTAGTCTTTTACCCATATTTACCCCTCCTAAAACCTCCCCCACCAAGAAAAAAAAGGTAAATGTAGAAGTGAAATGTTAAATGTGACAAACATTCCTAATCTCAATAGGAAAAGAACGCTGCTGGTTGCTGAAGTGTGAAGATCTCCCTTAGGTTTCTGGCTCACATAACAAAAGGAACTATGGAGTTCTGCATGGAACCCACAACAGGCTGCTCAACAGAGACACAGGGTGAACATCCAAATAGCTACAACAAAAGTTCTCATCGGCTCAGCTGAAGGAAATGCAATGCTCACTGTGAATTCTATGTAATCTCCGTCTCTTATGAATCATAGTATAATAAACATACAGATAAATTCTTTATCAGAGTTCACTCTTAACTTTCCCATTTCTTTTAAAGAAGCTTCAAAGACCTAAAAGAAACTTAAAACTAGAAAGAAAAACGTGTTTAAGGAAAAGGTTCTTTGAAAACATTCTTTCAAAGGCGGTATCATGTTATTTCCTCCTCTGCTCTACTGGCTTTATGCAGATGAGGTGATGTCAGGTTGATTCTGACTCACCGCAACCCCATGGGTTACAGAGAAGAACTACACCCATAGGGTTTTTCAAGGCTGTGACCTTTAGGAAGCAGACTGCAGGTCTTTCTTCTAAGGCACCTCTGGGTGGGTTCAAATCACCAACCTGTTGGTTAGTATTGAAGTGCTTAGCCACTTAGGCCACCAAGGGACTCCTCTGGCTTGATTAAGGTGTGCCAATAATGGGATATTGGTCAAACAGAAGAAACTTGCACACTTAATTTTTTAAAGTGTTTTGTGGCATAAAATTCTAACTATCACTGTTGTAATATTGACAGAACAATTGACAGTCCTATAAAAATAAACAACTTAATATGATATAGTTAACTGTATTTGTGGGCAATAAAGTCATTTCAAACTAAATGCTTTCTATCCATATGTATATGAAGGAGATAAAATCTGTCCAAGGCAATTAGCCATGTCCCCAAGTAAATGAGAAATGAATTGGCAGAGACTGAGCCTCCATGAGAACATTAGTTTGAATCAAAACCAAATTTCTAAAACACCCCAGGTGATCTGCTCTATATTTATGGAATTTAAATACTGAAACATTGAAAAAGAATGATTCTGAAATCTTTAAGAAATGAAGTAATTTAAGTGGTGATGTTATATTTGTTGAGTATATGTTGTATAATGGTTAGATCTAGAACCAGAATGATAGGAAAGGTGAAGATGAAGGCTGTGAAAAGCTTCTCAGCTGGACACTAACACCTGTCCTGCACTGCTTTTATCACACCACTACCCAACTCAGCTCTGGTAGCATAGTGGCTAAAGCACTTGACTGCTAACCAGAAGGCTGGCGGTTCAAACCCACCAGCCACTCCTCGGAAGGAAGGTTGGGCAATCCTACTTCCGTAGTGATACTGCCTCGGAAACCCAAGGAGGGGTCGCTATGAGTCGGGGCTGACTCGACGGCACATAACAACAACAACAACAACCCAACTCAGCAGACAGGATGAATGGATTCCCCCCTCACCTTAGAAGTTGCTTACCTGAGTTACTTTGAGGGATGTTAAGAAGTAACACATACACACCCCTAAAATTATATTCACTATGTGCCCTATGCTTCAAATTCTATCATCAATAATTATTTCTTGAATCTTTCTTCTGCTAAAAATGTAAAACACAAATTCTACTAAAATATATAAAACATGTCCTATTCCTTACTAAAATTTTGTCAGATGCTTTTCTCTTGCAAAGAGAATTTAAAAAAAAAAAAAAATTAATAACGAGAACATTAGCTTCAAACCGATAGCATATTAAGAAGACTATTTTAAGGAAAAGGTAGGGCTCATAAAGCCCAGGTATGATGATAATAATTAATACTTATATCACACTTACCATGTGGTAGGCCTCTTTCTAAGCATTTTACATGCATTAACTTACTCAACAAAGAGAAACTGATACATCTGAATTATGGCATTAGTGAAGAATACTGAATATGCCAAGGACTGTGAGAAGAACGAATGAACAAACTTCTCTCGGAAGGAGTATAGCCAGAATGTTCCTTAGAAGCCAGGATGGTGAGACTCCATCTCACATATTTTGAACATGTAATCAAGTGGGACCATCTCTGGAGAAGGACATCATGCTTGGCAAAGTAGAGGATCAATGAAAAGAGGAAGATCCTCAGTGAGATGGATTGACCCAGTGACTGCAACCATGGGCACAGGAAAGCCCACAATGAGCTCAAACTCAGCAACGATTTTGATGATGGCTCAGGACCAGGGAGCATTTTAGTTTGCTGTACATGGAGTCACTAAGTGTTGATGGCACCTAACAACAACATCAACTTGCTCAAACCCTGAGAATTAAATGTGGCAGGTGCAGATAAAAAAAACTGGAAGCACAAAGTGGCCCAAGTCATGAGGCACTAAAGATTTGGGTGCTGGACTGCACTGCCCAGATCTTCCCTTCAGAAGTGAAGTGCCTCCTCAGCTGCTCACCTCAAAAACCCAAGGACGGTCACTCTGAGTCAGATCCCCATTCAACAACAGTGAGGAAAATATAGTAGCTTAAATTTTATCTGGAAATTGTTTTAGGCTAAGAGAGCTACTTGGCTCAAGGTCACACCCCTCATTGAGAGCATCCCATACCTCACAACTAGTTGATAACTGAAATGAGCTGCATGACTGCTGGATCTCAGAAGCCTCCTCATAGTCCCAGTTATTCCTGGGGTCTGTTAGCCATACTCACCACCAATCCTTTCATGTCCTTCTGCTCAAACCTGTTGATTGATACCCTCTGGTCACTTGAGAATGCCACTTTTCTGCTCAAAATGTTCTCTCCTGGATTTCCTAATACATTAATCCTTAAAGGCAACAAAGTACACAACCGATGACCACTTCAAGCTACCCCCAACCCAGAGCCACACTGTTACATGCTGATACCTGGATCCCAAAGTAGCTCTCAAAGTCTCTTACGAAAATGGCTCCTTCAGGTTTGTCTTACAGCCATTTCTCTCGATATGGCTAAGGCCCAAGCACGCTATGTGGAAGCAGACAGGCTAGTGCTCTCCATTTCTTCTCTCTCTCACCTTTCATCCCGACCTCTAGTCAAAAGTCCATTCTCTCCAATATAGTCAACTCATATATATTCAGTGGGATACCTGGGGAACTGCTGTCCATCAAGAAAGCAAATAGACATATACATAATATCGATTTAGACATAGCTAAGACACTCTACTTACACCATAAAGAATGAGCATAGGAATATATAAAGCATAATACCGTAGGAATATATGGTATAGGAGGTCCACACCGTATCTCCCACATAAGAGAATCACTGAATTAGATAATGATGACCATGAGTGGTGAACAAAAGAGAAAATTATAGTGAATCTGCTGTTAAGAAAGGAGGTAAGTGTGACCACTTCATTTTGGAATGACATACATCAAAAAAAATATTTTAAGACAGTATTAGTTTTGACACTTAATTAAGTAAGCTTCAGCTTTTAGAAAATTCAATTAAAGTAAATACTTCATACTCTGCTGACAGTAGATAGAACACTCCCTGCAATTTAAGCAGGCAGATTCACAGTATCCCAGAAATAGGCTCCTGAAAACATTATTTCCCCTTCCTTGATTTCTCAACCTTCACAACTCATAGTACCTACTGCCTATGCTTCAGGCATTCACATTCTCATACCACTTCCCCCTCAAGTCCCTTAGACCTCATATCCCCAGATACTCCCCTTAGAATTGAATCCCCTCACCATCTCTAAAGGACTAAGAAGTTATTCTACTATCAGCAATCTGCTTGAAGCATGGGCCATATGCTCTAGCTTGTTTTATTCTGTTGCTCTGGTTTTTATATAGAGGACACTGTGTTGTTCAAGCCCATATGCAAGGGTCCATCCATCACAAAACTTAAAAACTGTGAGCCAAGCAGAAATGTATAGAATTGGACTTTTCAAGCTCTCTAATTTGTGAAAACAATATTCCACATTAAAAAAAAAAATTATCAAACACAATGATTTTTAAAACTTACACAAATAAAATACATTTCATTTTGTTGGGTAAGCAGCCTACTTCAGATTAGTGGGATTATTCCAAATGAACCCAAAACCAAAAGTCTTGGCTTCAATTCACAAATAATGCTCAGTTCCCTTTCATCAGCAAGGTATGGGCATGATGCAGAAAAGTTCCACAAGGAGGGCCAAATGCTCCTTGCTCATTTTGTAGCCTCGAGTGTAATAATGCACTTAAACTAATACCTTCTGGTCAAGGTCAAGAGCTGAACTAAGGTATGCTGACCCTAAACTTTACGCGAAGTCATGTGGGGTCAGACCCACAATTCCCTAAACCAATATTATGTGACATTTTATAGAGAGATCGAAGAATAAGAAATTACTCTACAAAACAATAAGTACTTTGAACAAAATGGTATGAGAGAGTTCTGGGTAAAGAAAGAACAACATCCAAAGATTCTGTCTATTTATCAAGCACATCTATCTTCTCTCTAAAACTGTATGAATACTTAATCCACCCAAAGATTTGTTTTGGACTTTCTCTGTTGGAGAAGCCAATTTCTGCTCTTGGGGTAAAAAGCTGCTCACATAAATACTCACTGCAAAAATTTAAATTATTTTATTTATGTTAACCCTACTTCTCTCAAACGTAAATGATATTTCTAGTTCCGACATTCTTGGATTAAGGAAAAACTATTCATTACATTATTGGCTTTAGTGAGGTCTCCTTTCAGACATTATTGTTCAAGACCATAAATATTCAAATAACGTTCTGTTTGCTCTCTTAAACTCCTCTACACACGATATACAGTGCATGTCTCCAGACCTTTCCCCTTCATGTCTGTCCTGAGGTGCAAGACCAAACTTTCAAGGTTGCATTCTAGGTAAGATTGTGTAAGGTTCAGACACATAGACAAATAGACACATAGCATTAAAAGGTCCCTGTGAAGAGATAATAATTAAACTCAAATATGTGTGCAAGTGTAGTATTTATCAATATTCTGAGATTAAACTGGAAATATTATTATGCATATATAGTAAGTAAAATATCTGTCCTAAATTGCTTCAATATATTGTATACTCATATGTTGTAAGACAAATAATATATACCTAACACATAAATGATACACTTTTACACAAAATCCAGCATTATCAGGAGCTCTTGTGGTGTAGTGCCTAAGGCACTTGACTGCTAACCAGAAGGCTGGTGGTTCAAACCCACCAGCCACTCCTCTGAAGGAAGATTGGGCAATCTACTTCCATAGTGATACTGCCTTAGAAACCCAAGGAGGGGTTGCTATGAGTCAGATCCGACACAATGGCAATGAGTTTGGTTTGGTTTTTTGGTTCCAGCATTATCATGGCACCCTAACACCAGTACCATAACTGAATTCTACTCACTCTCACTTATATTGGTGTTGGGTCTTCCAAAGATTTTATGGGAACAATCTCTAGATTCAAAACACTGAGAGTTATCACTATATTAAAGAAAAAAAAAAAGAAGCAAACAGTAAATTACTCTTCCCCCATCGCGGAACTTCACTTACTGAGCGGGAGCCACTTCCTCCATCTCCAGCAACGGGCCAACGATAAAAAACCACCACCAAGAAGAGCCTGAACCACCCCTTGCTGCTCTTCATAAACAGTTAACAGAGATCTAAATACAACAACGTCATGATGCTTTGGAAGCAACAGACCATCACAGCCCACACAAAGAAGCAACCTTTTTCAACACCTTTGTGAATTACATTTTAAGATCATTTTAATAATGAAGAAAGAGAGACACAGGTCACTTGTTTTTTCTTTTTATTCCAAAAGTTAAATAACTAGAAAGTAAGATAGCATAGCTCCCAAATGCCAGGCAATACAACATCACCAGGTGCTCCACTTTTATGTCAAGCACAGAGGACAAGTTCTGTGTGTTTTTTCACTGTGGTGTCAAAGTTGTTTTATTTTTATTTTTCAAGGAAAGGGTTTCCAAGGATCCCGAGTACCATTTTTTTACAAGTTCAAAATGTTTCTAGCCTCTTTACCCACTTATTTAACTTATTATATGGGAGCACTGACAAATGAGTTTGCCTGGTTAGCTGAGTTTTTCTGAGTTTTCTAAACAATCCAACCAATACCCACTGTCATTGAGTCAATTCCAACTCACAGAAGCCTAACAGGATAGAGTGGAACTGCTTCTAGGGTTTCTAAGGCCGTAAAATCTTTATGGAAGCAGACTGCCTCATCTTGCTCCCATGTAACAGCCGGTGGGTTCAACCTGCTGACCTTTTGGTTAGCAGCCGAATGTTTTGACCACTGTGCCATCAAAGCTCCTTTCTAAACAAAAGGAAAGTTAATTCTCCAAGCTTTAAAATTCCTTTTACTTGGGGTAACACTGGACAGAATTATAATGAACAAAAAGCCTAAATAGGTACTTCACAAAAGTACTTCCTTATCCGATTCTGTACATTTTACGATACCTAGCATGTAATCAAGGAGCTCTGGTGGTGCAGTGCCTAAGACATTTGACTGCTAACCAGAGGATTGGTGGTTCAAACCCACCAGCTGCTCTGCAAAAGAAAGATAGGGCAATCTACTTCTGTAAAGATTTTACCACCTTGGAAACCCAACAGGGGTCACAATGAGTCAGAATCAACTTGATGGCAGTGGGTTTAATATGTAATCAGTGGCTGATAAACATTTCTTAAAAGTAAGCATAAAACAATTTCTTGGAAATCTTTTTAGGCAGATGCTTTGAATCTTAAAAAGTGGTGCCAACTGGGGGAATCTGCATGAAAGATAAGCAAAACCTCTCCGTACTATTTTTGCAAGTTTCTGTGAGCCTATAATTATTTCAAAATATTTTTGTAAAGTGATGTTAACCAATTTTTAATCTTAGATAAAATATAAATATGTCTAATTCAGAGCACAGAAAAGACAAAATCATATCAAAATAGAGAGGTAAAGTAATTTTTCCAAGGAACTACATAATAAATCACAAATCCTAATCAAAAGTTTCATGCCAAAAGGTGTTGGCTTCCAAACTTCATTACAACAGATTTCATGAGAAATGTTTGAAAGCCCTAACAGCAATGATCAGAACTGCTACATTGAAGGAGTATCTCCAGAAGTAAAAGAATTTACTTTACTAGGGGAGATGACTGAACATTTCTGGTTGATTTGTCCAGATTTTTAAAGTAACTATGTATGGTTCCACTGAATAAGTATTTTCTCCCATAACTCTGGTGGCACAGTGGCAAAGTGCTAGGCTACTAACTGACAGGTTGGTTGGCTATTTGAACCTACCAGCAGCTCAGAGGAGGAAATGCAAACTATTAGGCAGTTCTACTCTGTCCTACAAGGTAGCTAAGAGTCAGAATCAACTCCACTGCAGTGGGTTTGGGTTTTGACTATAGAATGGGCTAGGTATTATGAGGAAGCTCTGGTAGCATAGTGCCTAAGGCACTTGACTGCTAATCAGAAGGCTGGCGGTTCAAACCCACCAGCCACTCCTCAGAAGGATGGCTGGGCAATCTACTTCCGTATTGATACTGCCTCAGAAATCCAAGGAGGGGTCACTATGAGTCGGGTCCAACTCGGCAGCACATAACAACAACAACAAGAGGACAACAAAAGATATTCTGACACAGCCCTTGCAGGGAAGAAGCATATAGGGTAGCCGGACTATCAACATGTGAGATAATTAAAGGTCAGTACAAAGCAATAAGCAATAAAGTGATCGACTGAACATTTTGGCAGTAAAAACACACGGTTACTTTACTCAAGGGCAGCTAACAACATCAGCAAAAACTTGAACTATACTTTCTTCTGATGTCTTTGGACGAGTGTTTTTGTTTCATTTTTTAATTATTTTTCAAGGGAAATTTATCTGATCACATTTATCTAATTCTTTTGAGACATTTCCTCTCTGCCTTTTTCTCTGGCAAAAGAGTTCAACTGGTAAAAGTACAAACGTGTAAGCTGAGTGTTTCCGGGTAATCTGTTAATGCTCGGCAACTTTCCGAAGGTGACTGTAATCACTACGTTAGTAATCTCCCTACCAAGAGGCCCTACTCTCTCTGCCAACATCGTGAGTGCTCATCTCACATTCCTAAGGACATAGTCTCCAGAGGTCACAGGAATGAAGGAATTTGCACAGCAGTTCAACTGTGATGTCTCGCTGCAGCTGGTGTCAACATGCAACCCAAGAGCAGAGAGTTGCAGGACTGCAGCCATCCACACTCACTGTCCAAATATGCCAACATTTCCATCTGACTGATGTCTCACTGAGTCCTCATTCAGTACAAACATGGTTCATAATATAACATGCTCATGGCTTCATTCATGATCATTCTGGATGCAAAAACCTGGTTTGCATCAAAGGCATTAGGATTATTTCAATCAGGCCATATATACAACATATTCCCATATTGAAGAGCACAGGAACTAGAAGAGCTAATCCTATTCCTTTGGGATAGCAGTGTAGACACCAGAGTGGCCATGATCTTATTCTTTACACAGTTGTTCTTCTCTAAATCCATAGCATCAGCTATCTAAAAATTAATAATACGAAAAGGCTCATGTGCTGACTTCTGGACACAAAGGGAAGACCCTTGCCTCCAGCATTTAATACAACAAAAATCAGACAGGCTGAGATGCTTTTGTTTTAAAGCTACTTGGAAATATTTTTAGGCAGTTTAACTTCCCAAAGGAATGAAATCACCCAGAACAAGAGATGAAGTTTTCTGAAATTCACTATTTTTAAAACAGAAGTTTAAAAAGGCTCACCATAAAAACCCATTGTATTTATTTCACTTTTCCATAGCATTTTTATGTCTATAGCAGAAACGAAAGTTGTCTGCAATACCAAATGATACCATTTTCCACTAAATCACCCTAAAGCAGCTACGTTTGGGTCAAGCACACAGGAACTATGATAGCTAAAATGTAAATCGCTTCATAAAATGTGAACTGTCTTATGCTATTCTGAAGCAATATGTTACATGCTTAGTACTCTGAGTACCACAAAAGACTTACAGGTAAATTATGAGAACCAATCAACTGACACCACTATAACCTCTCAAAAGAAAGATTCAAAGACAGAAAAAAGGAAAAGAAAATAAGTCAAATTCTATTTCCATATAAAAATCCAAGTTTTTCGGCTGCAAACCTGATTTTTCAAAAGAATGCCTACTACTTTGTAAAGAAAAACCAAAACCAAACTCACAGCCATCAAGTCGATTCCGACTCATAACGACCCTCTTTGGGTTTCCGAGGGGGTAAATCTTTATGCAGGTAGATTGCCCGCTCTTCCTTCTGTGGAGTGACTGGTGGGTTTGAACTCCCAACCTTCTGGTTAGCAGTCAAATGTCTTAGGCATCTTGCCAAAGAAGCATTACACAATTCTCAAAAAAAAAAAAATATTATTCTATTTAATTTAATAGTAAAAATAAATGCATATCACAAAATCTCTTTTATGTTGAAGTAATAAAGAAGATTCTAAAGTTAATATTTCAGAATCAATCCTTGCAAGTTTGCTTTTAATATACTAACATACTGGACAAACACCTTATCCAGACTCTATGAAGTGTCCTTTACAAGCTCCAGTTTTCACATATAATTCCTTATTAAACATTACATTTTGCATGAAACATGGTTTCTAAGTGGTCATGGATTGAATTATGTCCAAAAAAAATATGTCAACTTGGCTAGTCCATGATTTCCAATACTGTGTGGTTGTCCCCATTTTGTGATCTGATTATCTTCCATTTTGTGCTATGTTGTAAATCTTAGATTCTATGTTTGTGGTTATGGTCTCATTTGGAAATGAGCTGTACGTTATGTTAATGAGGCAGGATTAGGACATGTTAATGAGGATTAGACTGTGGTTTTATGCTAAGGACAAGGGATTAGAGTAAGATGTATCTTGACTGACTACTCTTCACTCCTCTATAAGAGAAAAAAGCAGAGAAAATCAGAAGGGAGAGAGGGACTTCCCACTATCAAGAAAGAAGAGCCAGGAGCAGACCTTGTCCTTTAGACTTAGAGTCCCAGTGCTGAGAAACTCCTAGACCCAGGGGAAGACTGATAACAAGAAGCTTCCCCCAGAACTGAAAGCGAGAAAGAAAGTCTTCTCCTAGAACTGGTACCCTGAATTCAGACTTGTTGCCTCATGAACTGTGAGAGAATAAACTTGTTTTTTAAAGCCATCCACTTGTGGTATTTCTATTATAGCAGTATTAGATAGTCAAGACACAAGGTATCAGCACTGGAGAACCCACTACAATATTTTAAATGTGGAAATTTACGAGCCAGTATTTTAATTACAAAAGCTAAAAATATTCCATATGTAAGCTTTGGGGCATCACCGATGAAGTGAAGATCAGTGTCATCATTTTCAAGGGTTCTTTAGGTCCTGTGTGTGCTACTTGGGGGCATAAATTTAATATGAACTATATAGTGAAATGGATGTTCTCAAGCTGTTGCCTATTAGACTCAATTTTCCAATCTGATGTTTTGATAAATTCTGTTCTCAGCTCAGCTTTACAAACACACACACACACACACACACACACCAAACCCAGAGAGAAAAATGTAAAACTCTTTGAATCACTCAGAATAACAGCTCAACAAAGAAACTTAAGTGTGTTGTTCATTCAGCCAATAAGCATTTATTAATGTTCCAGGAACTGGCACAATTCAACTTATAAATAAGGACTGCTATAGGATACAAGAACAACAATAAAAACTAGCTTATACACGGCCATTTTAAGCCTGGAACAAAGTTTCATAGAGATCACTTCTTTTGTCTTCATAACACCTCTGTGAATTAGGTTTTAAGATCACTTTAATAATGAAAAAAGAGAGTCACCAGTAATTTCTTTTAATTCCCAAAGTCAAACAACTAGCAAGTGAGATAGCATAGCTCCCAAATGCAAAATCCATCAGTTGCTAGGCAATACAAGGTTATAAGATGCTCCACTTCAATGGTAAGCACAGAAGACAAGCTCTGCATGTTGCCTGTGATGTCAAAGTTCTTTTTTTTTTTTATTCAAGGAAAGGGTTTCACAGATTCTGAGTATAACTTTTATAAGTTAAAAATGTTTCTTCCCTTTTTATCCATTTATTTTACTTATTACATGGAAACACTGATGAATGAGTTTGCCTAGTTAGCTGAGTTTTCTAAACAATCCAACCTAAATGCACTGTCATTGAGTCAATTCTGACTCAGCTACCTAATAGGACAGAGAAGAACTGCTCCATAAGGTTTCTAAGGCTGTAAATCTTACAGAAGGAGACTGCCTCATCTTTCTTCCTTGGAGCAGATGGTGGGTTCAAACTGCTGACATTTTGGTTAGAAGCCAAATGCTTTGAACACTGTGCCTCTACAGCTCCTTTCTAAACAATAAGGAGAGTTAATTCCCCAAGTTTTAAAATCTTTCTTACTTGAGTAACATTGGACAAAAATATAATGAGCAAAAAACCTAAACAGATACGTCAAAAATAATACAGTCAGTAAACATATGAAAAGGTACTCAAGAAAATGAAAATTAAAATACAATACTATTATACAGCTACTGGAATGGCTAAAATTAAAAAAAGTACAGATAATACTAGTGTTTGTAAAGCTATGAAGTAGCCAAAACTCTCACACACTGCTGGTGAGAGTGTAACTTAGCATCACTTTTGAAGGAAAGCACTATCTATAAAACTGACCCTGTAATTCAACTAACAACATACACAATAGAAATTCCCACACTTACCAAAACACTTACGTAAGAATGTTCACAGCATCACAATTCATAATATCCCATAACTGGAAATAACTCAAATGTCCATCAAGAGTGGAATGGACAAGAGTAAAATGGTATGTGCATACAGTGGAATGATACGGAGCAATGAGAACGAACAAAACTGTTGTTACACACAAAACACAAATGAATCTCACAAACATAACGTTGAGCAAAAGAAGCTGGATACAAGAATATACACCATGTTAAGTTACTGATCAAAAGTTCAATAATAGTGTCATGAGACAAAGTGTATGTGAGCTGCTATATGGAAAGTGAATTTGCTCTGTAAACTTTCACCCAAGTCACAATTAAAAAAAAAAAAAAAAAGTTCAATAACAGGTAAGCGTAATCATTAGACTCAGAAGTCAGAAAAGGTAAGGAATGATTTCAGGGATAGGAAGGGAGCTTCCAGATGCTGGCAATGGTCTGTATGTTCATTCAGAAAATCGCTGAGCTGTTTACGTATGATTTAATAATAATTGTGCACTATTCTATATACATTTTATTTCAATGAAAACTTACTAGATAGAAAAGAAAGAGGAAGAATAAAAGGAAGGGTGAGAAGGAAGATAGGAGGAAGGGAATGTAATGCAATGATGCAATCAGGGTCTCCGGCTCAACCACTATTCTTGCCTTAGTAGTTTCTCTCCTCTTTCTTTACTACCTGGCTGTCCTCTGGTCCCTTTTATTGTTATCCACGTATCTTCCAACATCAACCCTTCTCTATCTTCTCATTTATAATTTACAGGGAACTACAGGATTAGAAATTTTATAATCAATCATGTTAGAACTAAATGTGAATTAAGAGCAAATCAAAACCACAATGAGATACCACTTCACTCACTACTAGGAGGGCTACAATAACAAAAAAGGAAAACATCAAATGTTGATGAGGTACGAGACAAAGAAGGACATTATATAATGATTAAAGGATCAATTGAACATGAAGATATAACCATAATAAATATTTATGGACCCAATGAAAGAGCCCCA
>NW_006921685.1:6801297-6812692 GCF_000298275.1 Orycteropus afer afer | reverse complement strand
CAAAGTATATGTGAACTGCTGTATGAAAAGTGAATTTACTCTGTAAATCTTCACCCAAATCCTAATAAAAAAAAAAAAAAATGTTGATGAGGATATAGAAAAATCTGTATCCCCCTACATTGCTGGTGGGAAAATAAAACAGTATAGCTATGGTGGAAAATAGTGGTTCTTCAAAAAGTTAAACACAGAGCTTCCACATGACCCAAAACTCCACCTTACATACCCAAGAAACTTGAAAGCAGCAACAAAGACACACGCACACCAATGTTTATTGCAGTAATTTTCACAATAGCCAAAAGATTAAAAAAAAAAAAAAAAATACTCATCAACAAATGAACAATTAAACAAAATGTTATTTACACATTCAACTGATATTATACAGACATAAAGAGAAATGACAACCTGGTACATGACATAACATGGATGAACCTTGAGAACACTGTGCTGAGTGAAATAACTCTGTCACAAAAGGACAAATAATATATGATCTCACTAATAAGAAATACCTAGAATAAGCAAATCTATGTTGTGGTTGTTGTTATGTACCGTGGAGTCAGACCTGACTCATAGCGATCCCTCCTTGGGTTTCTGAGGCGGTATCACTACGGAAGTAGATTGCCCAACCTTCTATAGAGTTCAGAATTTAATAATGGTTATCAGTGGCGGAAGGGAAAGGAGAAGGGGAAAGCATTGTTTAGGAGCCGTTGAGTTTCTGTCTATGGTGATGGTTACTTAACAAGACTGATGTAACTGGTCTCATTGAATTGTATACATTTATAATGTTGCATTGACAAATGCTGTATTATCTATGTCTTTAAAACCATTTTTTAAAAAAAAGAGTAAACAGACTGTACAGGATCTCCTATTAGGTAAGTAATTAGGTGAGTAAATCCACTTAAGTATTTTTGACCTATTTTGACTGCTCAGAGGAATTTTTTTTTTTTTTTTTTGGCTGGGGAATATGCCAATTATATGAGTTCCAAAGAGATGAAGATGTTACTAGACCCTTTCAGTGAATACTAGATGTTCAGGCCAAAATTAGAATTAACAAATGTAAAATTCCAGACTCCATACGTTTAATTATTTGCAAATATCATAAAGGAGAGAATATCACTCAGTAAATATAGTTAAAAAAAGAAAGAAACTGCTTTTATACAAGACATTATTAACAGCTTTTCAATTGTGTCACTCATAGAACATTCTATCAGGTTTAAAGACAATATTTTCCTTTCACATTTTGTACTTTTATCCATTTTTATCTTAAAAATTCCCCAAAAAAAGGTACTTTAGGGGTTTTATTTACAATTATTTTTAAAGTTTATAATACAGAAATTAAGGAGCCCTGGTAGTGAAGTAGTGAAAGTGCTCAGCTGCTAACAAAAAGGTCAGTGGTTCAAACCTACAAGCCATTCCACAGCAGAAAAATGTGGCAGTCTGCTTCTATAAAGATTTACAGTCCTGAAAACCCTATAGGACAGTTATACTCTGTCCTACAGGGTCGCTTTGGGTCAAAATTGAGTCAATGGCAGTGGAGACTTTTTGGAACACAGAAATTCAGGTTAAATTAAAGATATCTTTTTCCCGTATAATTACCCAGAAAGTGAAAAAAAAAAAAAAAAAGCCCCAAAATATCTTATCAGTTAATGGTTATTTATTTCATTTAACATCCTAATTTTGCATAACTACTTTCAGTGTTCTTCTTCCTTGAAAAACGAAAGTTAGTTCTCAAAATTAGAGCTACAATCTGTATACACTAACTGAAAATTCTTCATTAGTGAAACACCTCTGGTATTGCAGGACCTGAAATGAGGATGAGGAAGTGGGAGCTGCTGGCAAGTGGAACTATCAACACAGACAGTAAAGGAGTCCTGGTAGCACAAGGGTTAAGAGCTCAGCTGCTAATTGAAAGGTTGGCGGTTCAAACCACCCAGTGCCTCTGTGAGAAGAAGACCTGGCAATCTACTCCTGTCAAGATTATAGCCAAGAAAAAAACCCTATGGGGCAGTTTACTCTGTCACATGGAGTCCGCAAGAGTCGAAAATTGACTTGACAACACCTACTACCACCACCAAAGTAAAGGGTCAAAGAAAACCCTCAGTGAGATAGATTGACACAACATGAACTCAAACATACCAATGATCAGGAAGACAACATAGGACCAAACCGATGCTTCATTAGGACACCATGAGTCGGAGTTGACTGGATAGCAACTAACACATGTTATAACACATGTTATATAACACAGCAACTAACACATGTTATAACACATGTCATAAGAAGTTATGAAGGTTATGATAAGACTGGAAGAAAAACTTTCTTCTCTTCTTTGCCACAGTAAGTAAATAAATATGTATAGCCTCAAAGTCAGTTTGATGTCTTCTCTGAAATGCCACTGTACTAATGAGACTAGAGATGTCCAGTAAAAGTCATTGCCACCAAATCATTATGACAGCAGTAAATATGGCTGTAGGTGAAATAAAATGGGCCACATCCACAAATGAGTAGCATTGGTGTGTGTGCATGTTTGTGTGTATATAAATGTAAATCAGACGGAAGAACTGAATAAGAGGCGAGGTTAGGAGAATCCATCCCCACTGCTGGAAACATAACTAAAGGCATACAATTCTGAGGACTTAAAATACCATCTTCATGTTAAAGGACAGGAGCATATTTTTCGTTATGTGGCACCACGATACCTAATGTTTAAATATGGGGAGAAACATAAAAAGTATTTGGAATACAACGCAGCCCTGACCTAATATAAGGAGCTCTGGTGGCATAGTGCCTAAGGTATTCAACTACTATCTAGAAGGCTGGTGGTTCAAATCCACCAGCCACTCCTCAGAAGGAAGACTGGGCACTCTACTTCCATAGTGATACTGACTTAGAAACCCAAGGAGGGGTCACTATGAGTAGCAATCAACTCAACAGCATTGAGTTAGCAAGTAATATGAACGAAACATTATTCTTACCTTCCCTTAAAATTCCTGCATCATGTAAAAAATTCCAGAAAGTAGTAAAATCCAGTCATGCACATAGTCATATTAATTTCCTGGATATTATTAAATTACCCATTC
Organism: Orycteropus afer afer; assembly: GCF_000298275.1. Taxonomy (NCBI): domain Eukaryota; kingdom Metazoa; phylum Chordata; class Mammalia; order Tubulidentata; family Orycteropodidae; genus Orycteropus; species Orycteropus afer. Next base: position 6,809,615 of record NW_006921685.1, on the reverse strand, counting down.
TGCTAAATGATACCTTCAAAAATATATAAATTTCCTAACTCACAGATTGGCCTCAATATACCAGCAAGAGTAACAGCCAAGGCATACATTCTGGTTACATCTTCCTTCCACCAATCACGTACCCTGAGTCCTTTCTTAAGATTGCCCAACCTTTCTTCCGAGGAGTGGCTGGTGGGTTAGAACCTCCAGCCTTCTGGTTAGCAGTCAAATGCCTTAGGCACTACACTACCAGAGCTCCTATTTAGTAATCAGTAGTTAGAAACTGTAATAATCATCAGAAGATTTTCCTTTTCTCGGTTTGTTCTTCCCACTTCTGATCTTAATGTCTATCAACTCCATGCTTAGATTTCATTCATGTTACTAAAAATGAACAAAGAAACTCCAAGAACCAAGCATGTGTATCACCTCACTGAGCAGCAGTGAATTCTCAGGGGGTCTTTTACACTAACAACAGCAGTCCTCATGGACTGCAGCGCCCTCAGAGGCAGGCAGAGAAACTGATAATCTACGTGATTTACCAGCTAACATGTTTCCTTAAACGCTGTGTTTTCCTTTAAGATGCTAACTATGGCCAGACTATCTCTCTGTTATCAGAGCAAGGGATCAGAACCTTAAAATTGTACTTGCCAGAGCTCAGTGAAAAATAAGATTACCACCAGGGTGTGCTGGAAGTTGTCCCAAAAGTTACTCGATTTCTATCATATTTTCTCTCAATACTCTTCTCTGTTTTCCTTTCACAAACATTATTATAAATCCAATATCTCCTCATCATTTAAAAGACTGAATAATGGCACTAGCACTCAAACATCTTAAGTTATTTTAGAAAGACCAGGTTTGCTGGTCTGATAGAGCCCAGTGAGACCCCGGGAACTATGACCCATAGCCACATTTCAGCTCTGGAACTGAACTCAGTCCTGTGGCTTCCAGCCAAACAATAGACAGGCATATGGGGTGAACACTTACATCAGGTAGATACACTACTTGGAGCAATCAATCATGGGAGAACAGAAGGGCAGTGTTTGCACAGGGAGACAGCTGGAAGGGGCAGGAATTCATGGGAGGGAACGACAGAGGGAAGAGGTAACTACAGGGAGGAAGTGGGAAGAGAGCTGTTACTGTTGTTGGGAACTGCAGTCAATGTCATGAGACAAAATGTGCATGAACTGCTGTATGGCAAATGAATTTGCTCTGTAAACTTTCACCCAAATCACAATAAAAATTTTTAAAAACATGATGCAGAATGTTGTAAAAAATGGAAAAAAAATAATAAAGTTATTTTAGGTTGACAACACGAACTAGAGGAGATATCCCACTATAAACTGAGAGTACATCTGGCAATCTGATTGGCTGAGGTGCTTTATGTATGTTTGTAAGACTCCACAAATAACCCTGAAATAGCAAATTATACTGGAAAACTCATTCTGAAAATCATTCACATACACAATTTTGGAAGTTTCTTAGATTTTCTGTTTTCTCAAAGGTAGACATGCCTGGAACTATTGACTCCCATCTTACTCTACTCCTATTCTTTTAAATGCCCTCCACCTCAACTATTCACAAAAGCCCTACTTTCCTGTATCTATCCATATCTGTGGCACTTTACTTAGAAACTCTGGGATAAAAGCAAAACAAATGAATTTCAAGATTTAATATAAAGAGACCAGAGCCCTATCACTACTTTTAGCTTTAAAATGAAAGTAAAAGTTTTCTTTTTCTCCTCAGTTATGAAAGCTATAGAAAAATAAGCAGCTATGCTTTCTTTGAATGAAGTTACACAAATAACCTCAATTTATGTGGTATAATGACCATGAAAATTATTAAATGCTAATGTGATAGATGCAGGGAGACTTCTTTTCAGTCAGAAACACTTTGAAAAGACATGACATTGGTTGTGCAAAGCTACAGAATAGTTTACTTACATCATTGAAGGACCTATTCAAATCAGAATGAAAAAAGAGTAATCTCCAACATGCAATTTACACTTTAATTAATATAATCAGGTAATAGTCCAACTCTAAATCTCATTTACAAAAGGGGAGGGGGGCAGCACACAGGGTAAAAATGCAGCTTCTTGGGAAAGAATTGTTCCAGGATTTGAGACAATAGATAGGTAACACTGGGGGCAGTACTGCCTAGTGTTCAGGATTTCTCATTAGGAGCAACTCTCTCCTGTATTGAAGTGAGACAGGAAAAGATGGGGGTAGTGTAACCCAAGAGGTTATTGCTCTTAAGTATCAAAATTGGAAAGAGCTTGCTGCAATTACTTATGCTCAGAGGGGTAGGGCCTTGCAAAGAAGGAGGGGTGGAAAAACGAGGGCTTTTACAAGGAACTAACAAAATGCTCTCCATTGTTAGGACAGACGTAGAATTGCTGCTTTCTCCATCTTTCGCGTCACTTTCAGGGTTATTATTATTATTGTTGTTTACCTTGACAAACTTTTCATTGTGGTGCTTGCTGCAGTTTGCTGATGTGGTTCCCAACTCCTGCCTTCCTGTGGTGACTGTTATTAACGGACTGGCAAAGGCTGAGTAAAATGCACTTAAGAAAAAAGGAATCACCTCTCCTTGCCAAGACGCACAGGCTGCCCAGTACCTGAGGAAGAGCTCTGCTCTCGCTGGCCAAGAGAAATCCCAGTGTAACCTTTGCTTCCCCCTTCCAAATCCACTGCAAATAAATGTGCGTGTGCCACTTGCAGAGAATCTGCCTGACTCACCCCCACCGCCCGCCTGCGGTGTGCCAGGGAGAAATGTGAATGCTTCGTCCTGGAGCGGGCAGGCAACGGGGCCGCGGCCTCAGTGGCCCCGAGAGACCCTCAGGCCTCCCTAACCTGTGGGTTTGGAAATTCCTGCCCTCAAGCAGGTGCCCAGCCGCACTCGCGACCACCCAGGCTCACAGGAACACATGTGTCACCGTGCCTGAGCCCAACCCGCCGCGTACACTTGCCCCATAGTCCTGGCAACAACATGTGGCTTTGCGCTGGGGGCTAGGCAGAGCGGGCGAAAATGGACCACCTCACTCCTGTTCTAAACGCTATGAAGGAAAAAAAAAAAAAAAAAAGGTACTGTTCTGTGGAAACAGCCTTCACACGCTGCCAGCGCGTAGCCTGGGGATGCCCGGCCCGCAGCTGACCTCGCCCTCCCAGGAGCGCTCCGAGGCCGGTAGTCTACCAAACCGGCCCTGGCCCTGTGTCCGCCGCCCCTGTGAGGCGGGGTACGCGGCCGACCCTCCCTCTGCTGCCCCGGCTGGAAGCTCACCTCCTGGGGTCCGGCTTCCGTCGCTCCTCCAGTTTGGCGGCGGAGTGTGGGGCTGCAGCAGCCGCCGCGGCTGCCGCCGCCTTTGCTGCCACCGCGGCCGCCGCTGCCAAAGCGCTGCCCGGCGCGCCGCCGGAACTGGAGGCTGGGGGCCCGCGGGCTCCCCCGAGGCGCGGGCGCGGCGGGGCCGAGCCGCGGAAACTTGTCGGCGCGAGGCGAGGAGCAAGCGAGGCGCTAGCTACCCTCTCCCAAGTAGTTACAACTTTGCCGCCCGAGTAGGTGCGCGCTCCGGGACAGAGGGAGGCGAGCGCGGGAGAGCGGGGCGAGGAGGCTGGGACGGAGGGTCCTCGCAGCAGGCACAGCTGGAAATCGGAACGGCCTACGAGGAAAAGGGAGAAAGTGGCGCGGGGGAGATGTCTACACGGCCCGCGTGGCGCGCGGGCAGTGAGCGTGCGAGAGTGCAGGCGCCTACTCTACTTTGCCTTCTGCAGCTCCTGCACATTTATGGGGATCTCCGAGGTTACTGCCAGTAACTAACACTGCAGCAGTGGTGCCCGGGCCGGACGCCCCTCGGAAGCGAGCCGGGGGACTGGGGCTCAGAGTAGGCGGCCGCGGCGTTGGCTGTACCGCGAGCGCGAGCCCGCGATCCATATTTAAAGCCGCGAGTGGCCTCGGCCGGCCCCCGGCCCTGCCCTCGCTCGCGCCCGCCCGGCCCCCAACGCTCCGGGCCGCCGCTCGGGGTCAGCCGCCCGGGCATCCGCGGCGGCGGGGAGGGGCCTGGGCCGCGCCGCCTCCGTCCGGGACTCCGAGTCCGCGCTCGGCGCCCGCCTGGGGCTGGCTGTGGACCTGTGCTGGACCCGCTGCCCTCGCCTCCCTGGACTCTCTCACGCCCTGAGCACGCTGCTAGGTTGGGCTTTTTGTCCTATTCACAGGAGTTCCCCGCTGGGCAGAGGCTATGCTCCCTTGCAGTCCTGAAATTACATGCTTTGCCCAACCCTAGATCACTCTTCATGGTACTTTAAAAACTTGAAGTGTACAGGTAGAGAGAACGCTGCCAGAAGCAAACATTATTAAATCATCGATCACCATTAGCAAAAGGTGTCTGAGAAGAGCGCGGTTCTCTACTTTGTCCTTTGTATAAGTCACTGATGGCTGCTGCCTTTCTCTGGCAGTTAGGAAAACACCCTTAGCCGTCAATGGGGGTTTCTTGAGCGGACAAAGTGATTATATTTATCTGTTCCTACGACTACTTAATGAAATTTTAAGTACTCTTTCTTGCCAAGCAAATAATAGTAATATAACAGTGACCCAACCCTAATTAGATCAGTTAAGTAAAGCAGTAAAATATGAACGGACTGTCGTCACAGACACATGCCACCGACTCCATTCCAAGTCAGCAATCCCCATTGGGTTTCTAAGGCAGTAAATCTTTATGAAAGTAGATTGCCCCATTTTGGCTCGTGGATTTGAGCCGCCAAGCTTCTGGTTAACAGTCTAATGCCTTAGGTACCGCACCACCAGAACTCCCTGAGTACTGCTAGGAGTAGCCACACAGTACATGATGCAAGTGTGTATGCATTTCGTATTAATACATAAGGTCTGTGTGTGTTTGTATATGTGTGCATGTGTAAGTCACTTTCTGAACTGTATTTCAACAGTAGCTACCAGAACACATAAAACCACAGAAAAATAATTTCACAAGCTAGCTGCTCCTAGTTCCAATCCTTTGTTCAGTACATACCTATAGCTAATAAGACCTCCGGGGCAGGGGCGGGGTGGGAGTGGTTTAGTGTTTTGTTTGTTTTTTTCTTTTGTTTGTTTGTTTTGGAGGAAAATAATTTTCTGAGAGAGGCTTTCTTTCCAGAATTAAAATGAGGACTATGATACCTCACCAGTGCCTGAGAAGCAGGTATGGTGCTTGTATCTTAGAAAAGCTTGCATCTTTTAAGCCTCTTGGCCAATGTTCACAAAGCACTGGAAACCACCACACGCTGTGTAATGTCTGAAATTAAAATGTACTAATATAATGTGTCTGGTTGTTGTCACATATGGCTTAAAGTGTAGAAAATTCAAAACAGAAGATAAAACTAAAATTCAGCTTTAAATCTTTTGCCTACATAGTTATATTTTGTTTTGACTAATTGTAAAATTAACTTTCACTCCATGAGCACACAGCAAGAATCAACAACCCCAAAGTAAGCCCACAGGCAAGGGTAACCACTTTTGTATTAAACTTTGCCACTGCTGTTAAGTAGTTTTTCACACTGTGGGATATGTATTTCAACATAGCTGGGAATTTATCTTTATGTCATGAGAGCCATGAATAGTCAGTGTTGGTGAAAGTTTGCAGAAAGGAAAAGTACAAGACGTTTTTTGAGCATTCTACTGTAAAATACGTCAAACGGTCCTTCACACAAACCAAATAGGTAACCTCTGGAGGCATTTCACTGTCAACTTGGCCAGGTTTTACCCATAAAGGGGTATAAAGTTGGTGCACATGGTGGGAGACAGGGAAGAAATTGAGGTGCTATGGGGTAAGGTTTTGTGTTGTCTCCAATCAATGAGAAAATGTTAACAAAGAGCTAACACCCTCTGTTACCATTCTCATTATCTGATGTTTGCTATCCCACAATTAAAAGAGCATGTTCCATTTCCTTTCCTATTGATTATTGTCCAGTAATTGAGATACATGTGTTTTTCTTTTGAAAGGTCATTGATTAACTTTTCTTGTTAACTCTGCATGTGGTCGGTCACCTTTGCTAGCGCTTTTCCGGGTGAGGACAATGAATCCTGAGAGGGGTTTTTTGTGGGTTTTTTTTTTCCATTTATCCTAAAACTTGAGTAATGTCATTGATTCTCATGAGCCCAAAGAAAGATTTATTTATTCATTTTTGTTTGGGGGATCACATAGCTTGGTGACAAGAAGAATGAACAGAAAATTAATGGAATTATAAAAACAGATAAATAATCCTTACTGATAATGATTTATTTTTAATCAATAACTCTGTGCTAAATGACCTTCTAGAATATTTAGCTTATCAGTCAAGTTCCTTTCATATCATGCAAAGACCTAAGAGCTACCAGAAGAAAACAAAAAGATGGAAGAACCTTTGTCTCAGTGACAAGCACCACCTAGTGGCAGCAAGTGATGAAACCTCTTGCCAACTTAATGTCTTCAGTAAGACTGAAGAGGAAAGTTTCCAGGCCCTTCTGGTCTCCTATAAGCTTGTTGTTGTTGTTAATGTGCGGTCGAGTTGCACCTGACTCATAGCGACCCCTCCTTGGATTTCCAAGGCAGTGTCACTACGCAAGTAGATTGCCCAAACCTCCTTCCCAGGAGTGGCTGGTGGGTTAGAACCGCCAGTCTTCTGATGAGCAGTCAAGTGCCTTACGTGCTAAACTACCAAAACAAAGCAACAAAGGAACCATTGCTGTGGAGATGGACCCGACCCATAGCGACCCCTTCTTGGGTTTCCGGGGCAGTATCACTGAGGAAGTAGATTGCCTAACCTTCCTTCCGGGGAGTGGCTGGTGGATTTGAACCGCCAGCCTTCTGGTTAGCAGGCAAGTGCCTTAGGCACTATGCTACCAGAGCTCCCTACACTACCAAAGCTCCTCCAATGAACTTAGGACTCTTTTGTTTTAAAACAAGAGGGTTCTATTATACAACTATTATACTATTATATTCTATTATACAAAAGTAGGCCCTGTGTTGATTATTTAAATTAAGTAGGGTGCAGATCTGACCTGAATATAGGATTATTGTCATTAAGAATTTTCTGTTTTTATTCTTCACCAAAGAAGACATTCAGGCAGCTAACAAAAACATTAAAAAAAGCTTGCAATCATTTGACTTTTGAGAGATGCAAATCAAAACAACCATGAGATATCATCTCACTCCAGCACTAATGGCAAAGTTAAAAAAAAAAAAAAAACAGAAAGCAATAAATACTGGCGAGGCTGTGGAGAGACTGGAACCCTCATACACTGCTGGTGGGACTGAAAAATGGTGCAACCACTGTGGAAACTGGTATGGTGCTTCCTTAAAAAGCTAGAAATAAAAATACCATATAATTCAGCAATCCCACTACTAGATATATATCCTAGAGAAGTAAGAGCCATGACACAAACAAATATATGCACACCTATGTTCATCACAGCACTATTCACAATAGCAAAAGATTACAATAGCAAAAGGAAACAACCTAAATGGCCATCAATGGAAGAATGGATCACAAACTATGGTACATATACACAATGGAATAGTACACAACAGTAAAGAACAATGATGCCTCTCATAACATCTTACAACATGGATGAACTTAGAGGCCATATTGCTGAGCGAAATTAGTCAGTCACAAAAGGACAAATATTGTATGAGACTACTGTGAGAAAAGAGTGAAGAAAGAGCTTCCCAAAAAAAAAGAAAAGAAATATTCAGGAGTGGGTTAGGAAGTGGGGTTAAAAAAGAAACAGTTTTCTCCATTTTTATATGACTTGAATAGTTCCTTAAAGACTTCTATATTTATGTTTCCTCATTACATGAAATAAAGAAAATCATGGCTTTTTACTCAATATTCTCTTTGAAGCATTTTGCTTAACAAGTAGCAGAATCCATGAATCAACTATCAATATTCGTTTGTTTGTTTGAATTTTCTATTATCCTATTTTATTAGGAAAAAAGGTGAAGATATTGTTACAAGATTATAGCATTCATGAATGTCTCTTCTTGGCCTAAACAAAAAATGGTAGTAGATATGTTATTTCCTGCTACAGCAAACTTCAAAGAATAATAGACTTTTCTCAATATCAGGTCCTTCTCAAATATGTGGCTCCTTGATAGAAGTTGGATGGGCATTTTGTTCTATAGAATAGAGATTTTCCTTGTGCTGATATGTTTTGACTTGTAGTTGTTTTATTATTAAACAATGTTGCAACAGAATGATCATTAAAATCACCACTCTATGTTAATTAATTCAACCATTTCATGATGTAAGAGTAAAGAAAGAGTAAATCACTTTTTCTTCTCATTCTGGAACCAGTCTGGGATGATCATATTTATATCT